>NW_016107465.1:5074793-5143912 GCF_001604975.1 Cebus imitator | reverse complement strand
TTTTTTGAAGCTGTGTTATACATCTTGATCTTTCAGAGAATACTTTAGTTCGAGATCAGCCTGGCCAACATGGCAAAACCCTGTTTCTACTAAAAATACAAAAATTAGCATGGCATGGTGACACATACCTGTAATCACAGCTACTGGGGAGGCTGAGGCAGGAGAATCGCTTGAGCCCAGGAGGCAGATGTTGCAGTGAGCCGAGATCGTGCCACTGCACTCCAGCCTGCACAACAAGTGAGACTTCATTTCAAAAAAAAAAAAACAAAAACAAAAAAAAACCTGTTGGCCAGATGCATTGGCTCAAGCCTTTAATTTCAGCACTTTGAGAAGCCAAGGCAGGAGGCTAGCTTGAGGGCAGGTGTTCAGTATCAACCTGGGCAAAATGGCAAGACTGAGTCAATTAAATTAAAAGAGAAAAATGTGTGCCCATAGTCCCAGCTACTCAGAGGGCTGAGGCGGGAGGATCCCTTGAGCACAGGAGTTCGAGGCTGCAGTCAGCCATGACTGCACCTCTCTATTCCAGCCTGGATGACAGAGCGAGATCCTGTCTCTAGAAATATTTTTAAAAACTTTTTTTAAATTGCATTTTAGGTTTTGGGGTACATGTGAGGAACATGCAAGATTGTGGCATAGGTACATACATGGCAGCATGATTTGCTGCCTTCCTCCCCTTCACCTATATCTGGCATTGCTTTCAACACAATCTTGGTCCAGCAACTGGTCAGCAGGATAGTGAGAACCAGCCCTGGTGGTTGTTCAAATCCCCACACGAATGTGTTACTTCCTCTTGGACAATAGCAAATCTCCATTAAGCTTGTAGAGTTCCTGGATTTTTATTAACATTATTACAGTAGTTTTTTTTTTCCTTAAGATTGCTAAGCTAAGGAAACCTTATTCGTTACTAAACCACACAACCTAACTATAAAGAAATATGTTCAAGTTAATTTTCTCCATGAACAAAAACACACTTTAATGTCTCAACATTTGCCTTTGAATTGTTTGAATATCTTTATCTAGCGAGGTATCATCTTATAAATTATCACATTGATATTTGATCCTTTCTTTTAAAGACTTTAATCAGATAGAAAGCTCTCTGAGACCCAACCATTTGTAATACATTTTATAAGTAGTCTTGACAAAACAAAAATTTAGTGGTCATCCTTAAAATACTGCCTTATCGCCTTTAATCAGGTCATCAGTTCAGCTATAAACTCCTAGAAGTATACCGACCCATTCTGAAATAGATTTGTGAATTTAATATCTTTTCCAAGGTAGAACACAAGAACAAATCTAATCAGCACAGGCTTACAGTATCTAATGACTTTAAGCTTGGTTCTGGTGTTGCTTCTTCACTTGATACCATATAACTTATTTATATCAGTATGAAGAAGTTTGATACAGAATATTCATCATTTTGTCAAATTCCATTTTCCCTCTTTATCCTGTTCTGCATGCTGCAACCAATATAATTATGTAGTATATCCATTTAAACACATGACAACTCTCCTGAAAAGCAACCCCTGTGTAAAAGGTGGTTTTCTTTTTAATAGCTTGCTCTGTTTCAGTTGTCTTTTTAAAATATTAAGATAAGGAAAAAAGTAATAAGCTATTTTTTAACCAGAAATCTTTGACAGAGTAACAATTAGTTATTGGATTATTTTAACTCCCCTATGCAAATTAACTTATTTGCTTCCATAGTCAAAATAGTGAGTTTAAAGTTAGCTGCAGGGGGTGACATAATTATGGTTGTTAAGAATAAAATATTTCTGGTTAAGGGAATCACAGACATTTTGCAGAGAGAGTCAGCAAGAAAAGAAAGATTGTGAATACATCAATCACAGAGCTGCTGAGAGCAAAGTCAGTTACCTTCAGAAAGGGAAAAGGAGAGAAGAGAAAGGAGAAAAGAGAGTGGGGAGAGAATAGGAGTAGCATCAGAGTGAGAAGGAATCATATACCAGTAAATCAACAAGTAATAAAAAGACAATGCTTTACTTCTCTGAATCATCAAGGTGTAGTGTTTGCAACCAAGGAATTGAATACTTTATGCAACAAAGCTGCTCACACAGTAGATGGAACAGGCAGAACTGGCCATGTAGCATCAAATATAATAAAATATATTAGTAAATTAAGAGTTAAAATAAGAATTCAATATTGGATAGGGTTTCACAGAGTTACATTTTGGGTGCTCATAGATGTATTCATATTTCTTCTAATTATGTGCCCAGTTGCATATTTTCTTAAGAAACAAAGTTAACAAAGTAGTAATTTGCATATCATTTAATAAAATATATTTGCTTTAACAGCAAGGCAACATTGCCAGGATCATTGGTGTAGGAGAAAGCAAATTAATTAACTTTTAAGAGGCCTGGCTTTTGGTTCTAATTCTGCCATCAAATTTCTTTCCACCTCGAATAAGTGATTACTTAAAAGGCCTCCCTTTCTATACCTGCCAAATAAAGAATTTTAGGTAGACCAGCATTTTTCAAACTTGATTTTCAGCCATGCAAAAATTTCTTCCAGCATACATTAGATCAGGAAACCCAGTGCACAAACCTAGAGCTGCTTTGCTTGAAGCTCAGGTGGGGAGGAGAGTTGGGAAGCCAACTGAACTCCACTTTTCTCCTGCCCCTACCACATCCTAACCTCCTGCAGTGGGGGCAACCTATTCCAGAACTCCAAACACTGGAGGAAGGAACGACCCTCCAGAGGCTTTATTTTGGTGTGCTTATTTCTCCTCTCAACTGAATCTGAAATTTCTGATTTAAGGTGATCTGCTTTGGGGTCCCACCAAATGTAATTACTCTGGTTTTCTGTTCTTTTAGTTACTTCAGTCATACTGTGAATTTCCTTTTCTCTTGTCATTGGCTCTCTCCAGTCATTATTAAAACTTGTCCTATGCCACATTAGCAAATTAGCTCCCCTTTGCTAATCCATTTTCATTGAGAATTCTGCGATTTGGGTTATATTTCCCCAACTTGGAGAAAATCTTCCATCACCAATTTACATCAACTTCACCCTGAATGCTCAGGCCTCTTTCCATTTCCAGTATACTGTATGCTGATGTTTTATAATTTCGAAAACTTTAGATAAAGCTGTGTTAAAGGTTTATTTATCAAATGAAATAATTAATGGAAAATTTATTCAGTCATAATCTTTCTCCTTATATTGTCAACTAGAACAATCTACTTGTTTCTCTTCAGGTTGCCATTATTTCAGTCAGTGCACTAGTTGGAGATTTAATAAGAATTATAATAAAATTGCAAGTATATATGAATTGCAGATTTATGTTTTAATTTTTTTGAGTCAGAGAATATATGTTCATGCTTTTAAATGCTTTGCAGCTCCAAAAGGCTTGTAACCTAAAACAGCATTTCTTTCTTCACTTCCACTGATTCGCGATTCCTGTCTCTGGCAGGTGACCATTACTTACATTTACTGCTGGTTTCTGCTTCTATATTTCTAAATGATATATTAATTTTTTTAGTTTTTAGATATTACCTACTGACTATTGCCCAAACCCACAACTCCAAAAGGCACACTTCCACTCCTTCTAAAAACCTAATGAAGTTATGTCACAATTTACATAAATCAATAGTGCTCACTGGTTATGGCTCTGTGAATATTATCTTTACCATGTAAAGTACAATAACTACATTTTTATATACACTTTTTGTTTTTCCTGGAATTAGTAATTGCCTTACTTTTTTATTTTACAAGTTTTCAAAGCACATACTGCTCACAAACGGTCTTTAGAATTGTAATTCTTGGCCAGGCACAGTGGCTCATGCCTATAACCTCAGCACTTTGGGAGACCAAGGCAAGAAGATCACTTGAGCCCAGGAGTTCAAGACCAGCCTGAGCAACATAGCGAGACTCCTTCTCTACCAAAATTTTATTTTAAAAATAACCAGATATGGTGGCAGGTCCCTGTAGTTCTAGCTACTTGAGAGGCTGAGCAGGGAGAGTGACTTTAGCTTGTGAGTTTGAGTGTGCCATGAGCCTATTATGCTACTGCACTCCAGCCTGGGCAATGCAGTGAGGCTTTGTCTTAAAATAAACAAGCAAAACAGCAGTGTAATTCTTCACTTACTATCCAAAAACATCAGGTAATCTGTTAATTTTATTATTTAATTTTTTGAGAGCTATCTTATTCTCGCTCCAATTTTGCCTGTTTGCTCTTTCATCCTGGTGCACCACTGTAATTCTAGGATTTTACTTCATTACCTGATGTTGGTGTAGTACATTTTCTAGGGGCTTTCTGACGAATAGTTCACAGGAGCTACATGCATATCTGAAAAATGTCTTTTTTTCTATCTTCTCATTTGGTTGATAGTTTGACTCCACAAAATTCTAAGCTAGAATTTCAAAGGCAGTTTTAGTTATTATATTTTTATTTTACTTTAAGTTTTTGGATACAAGTGCAGAACGTGTAGGTTTGTTTCATAGGTATACGTGTGTCATGGTGGTTTTTTGCTTGTATCAACCCATCATCTAGGTTTTAAGCCCCACATGCAGTAGCTATTTGTCACAATGTTCTCTCTCCCTTAACCCCCCGCCCACCGACTGGCCCTGGTGCGTGTTTTTTCCTCCCTGCGTCCAGGTATTCTCATTGTTCAAACCCCACTTATAAGTAAGAATATGTGGTGTTTGGTTTTGTGTTCTTCAAAGGCATTTAATCGTTATCTTCTGTCTTTCGATTTTGCTTTTGAGAAATCCAGTGCCATATTGATTCTTAATCTTTTGTGATGTGTTTTAGTAATATGTTTCTCCTCTCGACATATTTGCCATCTCCTCTTGAGCCATGGTATTCTGAAACTTGATAATAATGTACTGAATGAATGGTCACTTTCAAATTGAGAACTCCTGGCCTTTTGTTCTAGAATTTTTGAGTGTGGGTATTTTTTATTTGATCATTTATTTCTTTCTGCTTTTTTTCTTTGTTTTTTTCCTTCTGAAAATTCTGCTATTTAGGTGTTGAACCTTTTGCACAGATCCTTCAATTTACTTATATCTTATTTCTCATTTACTATCTCTTTTGTTGGTTTTGTTTTAATTTTCTTGTTGAGATAAAAGCACAGAAATCACCTAATTTTTCATAGATCTTAATGAATTTTTTATTTATACTATTTATGTTTAATTTCAATATTTCTTTTAAAATTTTCTCAATGTTCTTCTTTTTAAAAGAACTAGGGTTATTCTTGTTATTGTAATAGCTTCTTTTAATCTCTCTGAAGATAGTAATGATATTTTGTAATATAACTTTATCTTCTACCTCTAATGTACTGATTCCTCTAGCTTTCTCTTACTCTCTGTTTTGGTCCTTATGTTTCTGGTTGAGGCTTTCCTCAAGTATCTGATGATTTTTAACTCTCCCATTCATATTTGAGGCACGAAAGGGTGACATAGAAACTCCGGGTCCTTAATTGGACTTGTCAGGTGATCCAACAGGAACTGATTATTTAATTGAAAGAATCTTGACTATTCTTTCAGGCTGGTCAATTTCCTCTCAGAGGAATTGGTCAATCTGCTGGCCTGTGGTAAAATCTTGGCTGCCAGTATTCTCTGTTCTGCTGGAGGAAAGGAGCTGCTAATCTCACTATTCTCTATGTGACATTCATTAGGTCTCCTGTTCCCAGCTGTGTCTGATGTTCTCAATTCTAGACTCCTTTTGATTCAGCCTTCCCAGAGAACATACCTCTGACACTGCAGTCTTATTCTGGAGTTGGGGAGGAATAGATGCCTGCCTATGTGGGTAAAGGGAGAAGATTCCATATGAACTACCTATGTAAATTGCAGGTCCTAGTGAAATATGAAACCGTCAAGCCACTAGTTCAGCATTTTTTAAGAATTTCAAGATGGCAATAGTGTCTATCCCACATGCATTAGCTGTTTGTCCTAATGTTCTCCCTCCCCGTGCAGGGAGGCATTCCTAAGCATGGGACCCTGTGCAAGTATGCAGGTTGCAGGCCCCTGAAGCCAGTCTTAGACATAGATATCTAATCACTTATTAAATAAATTGTAATGTAGTTATTTACAGTCCTACCTGTACTCCTAGTTCTTCAGGGATATCTGGTGCCCCTAATGCCTGAGTTTCTTATGTTTCTATGGCAAAAATAAACTTATTTCTTGGCTTTCCTCTTCTACAAGACTCCCTTTACAGAGTGCTTGGTTTTCACGTTGCTTTATTCGTCTTTCTGTCTTTGAGCCTGCACGATTGTGTTGACATCTTTCATATGTTGTCTTCTCCTCTCCTGTTCTCTTCATCCTTATAGATTATTTGTCTTTTCATAAGCCTATTTTCTCTCATCTTACTTGTGTTTTGGAACAAAGTTGGAATAAATTTTTGTCATGTTTAATAGGAAATCTAAATTTTAGTTTTATAGTTTTCCCAAATCTTCTTCATTGATTTGTTAAAAGATTTATATTTTCTGTAAGGAATAGAGTGTTTATTTGGTCAATAAATTATTACATTTAAAATATTTTAATAGGAAAAATATTAATCTTAAGCTATAGTAAAGTAATAAAGTCACTTTAATAATTACTCACTTACTTTGGTAATTAAGCCAAGTTAGTTCTTAGATGTGCTTTCTGTATTAAAATTGTCTCTATTATTTTATCATTCAACATTCAACAAATATTTATTGAAAACTTTCTATCTTCCTATTGTTACTGGGGGAAGGCTGAACTATGAGACATCCAGGTTCCTGGCATTTTGAACAAAGAATTGGACAAAACACACAAACAGAACAACAAAAGAATTAAGCAATAAAAGCATAGATTTATTGAAACAAAAGTACACTCCACAGAGTGGGAGTATGCTCTAGAAAGCATGCTGGTTACAGAGTTTTCTGGGGTTTAAACAACCTCTGGAGATTTCCCATTGGCTACTTGATTACACTCTAAATGAAGACGTCACCCATGACCAGTCTGATTGATTGTGGGAGGGGACCAATCAGGGGCTAAAGTTACAAAGTTGCAGCCCCCCGTAAATGAAGACTAGTCTCACCACCAGTCTGATTGGTTGTGGGAAGGAACCAATCAGAGATGCTTTCCCTTTTATCTGCAATGCAGTCCAAAAAGAGTAGCCTCTGAAATTTTTGTTACTTTGGTGGTAGAGAGGTGGGGCACTTCCTTTTGATTAGTTCCAGGAAGTGAGTGCAAATCAGCCTTAGGTTCCCTGCCTCCAGATCCTATTCTCCTTCCTCAGTAATGGCCAGGAACTGCTCTGAGAGTTTGGTTATATAACATGTTTATAAAACATGACTGTATTAGAAAGCCTTGGAACCTCCCTTGGGGAATCTTGGAGAAAATCAAGTTCAATGTCCTTACTTTAAAGATAAAGAAAATGAAGCCCAGAAAGATTATTAAGTTATGAACTTCTTTAAGAAAGAGACCTAAAGTATCTCTACGCTCTTTGTTGTTAGCTACCTTGTATTAATAAATTGGTGATTCATAAGATTTCATTTATAAGTGTTTTAAAACATTAAATTGGCTGTGCACGATGGCTCACACCTGTAATCCCACACTTTGGGAGACCGAGGCGGGTGGATCACAAGGTCAGGAGTTTGAAACAAGCCTGGCCAATATGGTGAAACCCATCTCTACTAAAAACACAAAAATTAGCTGGGTGTGGTGGCGGGTGCCTGTAGTCCCAGCTACTGGGGAGGCTGAGGCAGAAGAATCATTTGAACCTCGGAGGCAGAGGTTGCAGTGAGCCAAGATTGCATCACTGCACTCCAACCTGGGCGACAGAGGGAAACTCAGTCTCAACACACACACGCACACACACACACACACACACACACACACACACACAATTATAGATCACATAACATCTTATTTGTTATAAATACTCTGATACAGAGAAATGTATATGTACATAGTTCTCAGACATTTGGATTTTGAACATTAAAAAGCAAATAATTTTTAAAGATGAAAATTAAAAAGAAAATTATATTAGATTGGTGCAAACATAATTGCGCCATTACTTTTAATGGCAAAGACTGCAATTACTTTTGTATGAACTAATAATTTATTCTATACAAATGAACCAAATGAAGACTGTTGATAAAAAATCCAAGAACATTTACCTTATGGAAGAGCACATCATGGGCAACATCCCCAGTGAAAGTCTTTTGGGGTAGCAATGATACTCTGAATGTGACTTTGGTTGGTAGGCCCAGGAAAGACATAAGCAAGAGAAAGACCAGGAAGAAACTGAAGCCAATTCAGTGCTGATGAATGAAAGCCCCACCATCGTCTTTCACAGGATCCCTAGATTTGTAGTGACGCCAGTAGCCAGAGTCCTCATGAGCAAGAAACATTCAGCTGTAGCACGTTTTAATAGAGTGGCCTCAGGAAGAAAGCTGAAAATAAACTTTCAGTTTGACTCTTGTCAATGTCTTCTTGATAACAGATTAAATAGCTTTAAAAGGTAAAAATTAGGCTCCTAAAGTCTCTTGAAAGCAAAAAGCAATTAATAATTTGGTCATTTGCGATCTTTTCATACTTTTTGTCCCAATAAACAATGACTAAAACAGTCAAAATTGATGAAATATCAATTGCATTAGGAATTGGGCTAAATGCTTTTCCCACATTGTACTATTTGAATCTTACAGTTAATAATTTTGCAAGGTAGATGTTTAATAGACAGAGAAATTAAGGCTCAAATAGATGGAAAAACTTGTCCAAAATCTAAAGGTAAAGGTGGATGCCAGATTTTGAATTCAGTTTTCTCCTACATTGAAGCCCATGTCCAAACAAATAAGCAGAAACCATGTTTATGACATAATGGATTAGGTTGATTTTAGTGTGCATTTTTTCGTGATGCTTTTGCTGGTTATGTTGATGGCCGATTGATTACCTGATTATGAGAAAGAGTGAGATGAAGCCATTAGTGTTATCAGTAAAAGTTACATTAAACAGGACTGAATGGAAACAACTGAGACCTTCATGAAAAGATATTCATAGGATCCTCTGACTCCAGTGACATGTATATGACCTCGGACAACAGGTCATCAAATATGGCGACTCAAATTTATCATCTCATGTAATGAGAACTGTATCACAGATTATTCTTACTTTACTTGTTAGTTGTCCTCCCCCCAAAATATGAATTGAACAAAATAAAACAAAACTAAACTCAACTTGAATCTGAATTTCTTTCTGCAGGATATTGCATTATCCCCAGAAAAACAATGTATATCTGACAAAACACCAATATAGGGAGAAAAGACTGAAGTTGCATTTTAAGACTGCTCAGTTTATGCCAAAGCATTAAAGTTTAGTGAAGATTAAAAACATCTTGCTTCTAGTAGAAACCTCTGACAAGAAACATGTGCCCTCCAAATCTGCAGAAGATGCAAAATTTATTGAGGAAATTACTAGAATATAAAAAAGGAAAAATAAAAAAGGAAAAATTTGAGTACAAATTAGTTTTATATTTTCCTTTCTCCAAGAAAATATGCTCTGGTAAAAAAAAAATTAGAAGTTCATTATGAGAGAACTTAGCTAGGTAGAGCTGTGTGTGTGTGTGTGTGTGTGTGTGTGTGTGTGTGTATACATTTCTGACTCAATGATTTATTTTTCTCCACTAACAACAAAGGATAATACTATATGAATTTAAATCAAAGAAAAAGTATATGGACTACAGAGAGTGCTTTAGAAGGAGAAGAAGGAGGAAGGGAATGAAGGAAAGGAGGGAGGGAAGAAAAGAAGGAATGAGAAAGCCAGGTGCAGTGGCTCATGGCTATAATCCCAGCACACTAGGAGGCCAAGGCAGGCAGATCACCTGAGGTCAGGTGTTTGAGACCAACCTGGCCAACATGACAAAGCCCTGTTTCTACTACAAATACAAAACTAAGCCTGACATGGTGCCAAGCACCTGTAATCCCAGCTATCTGGGAGGCTGAGGTACAAGAATCGCTTGAACCTGGGAGGCAGAGACTGTAGTGAGCTGAGATTGCACCACTGCACTCCAGCCTAGGCAACAGAGTGAGACTGTCTCAGAAAAAGAAAAAGGAAAAAAGAAGTAGGGATGAAGGGAAGAAGGTGGGGGGAGGAAGGGAAGCAAGGATTATGACTCACTGACATAAAAAAATATGCATAATTAAGGCTATAGCTAAGTGAACTTCAGGAAAGCCAGAACAAATAGTGCTAGGAGAGGAAGACTATTCCGTGACTCTTAAAACCAGCTGCCCAAGTGCCAGTGCTATTCATTGCTTAAGATTTGGCAAATATGTTCGTTAACTCAGGTAAAGTAGAGCTCAAGTTTTTAAAAACAAGATTTATAAAATTTATCAAAGCCTTTGGTGGGCTTATAAGTTATCTTGCAAATAGAGTAAAATTTCAGACTCTTCACAGTTCTCAACATGCTAGCAGAAGACATGAGAGTCCTTGATTTGAGACAAAAAACGTTATTACTCACTGCACAGCAAGCATGGGTTTCCTTTGTCTTAGCAGGGAACTGTGGCGGGTTCTAGGTAGACGCGGCACATGCTGTGCTTTTATGTCCCCGTTGAGAAAAGCTGAGCTTAGGGAACCTGAATTTTTTAATAATATGCAATAAACAAACCTGCTTGCCCTTTTCTCTGGATAGAGGCATTCTGTTTATTATACTAGGCAGTATGGAAAGCTGCCCTCTGCTCCAGAAGGAGACACTATCTTCCAAGGCACTGTCTTGTTAGCCAACCAGGCATCATGAAAAGATAGTCCAGAGCAAAACCACACTGAGGACATGCAGAGACATGACAGATTCATGGAAAATTGTCTCCTGACAGAAACACAAGGATATTATACCAAATATTTTAAGCATGGATCAATAATGAATTCCTAGGGAGATGCCCTACATCATAGATTCGGCAATTGGTCAGCTGAGCCTGCTCAACTGTTCTCTCATGTGTGAGTGACAGGCAGGATGATAATCAGAGTAGGAAAGACCTCCCCCAAGCCTCCAGATGTCTGCCTTATATGGCTTAACAATTAGTACTGCATTTGGTAGCAAGCTTCTCAATTACAACTTAGATACATTATTTTGATCTTTCTGATTGTATATCTATCTATCTATCTATCTATCTATTGTCACACGAATGAGGTTATGTAAGGGTTATGAAGGCAAATGTCAACAAGTAACCTAAATGTGAAGTGAGTCAAGTTTGGACTGCAGCAGAGTTTCTGAATCTCCTTATTGTTGACATTTGGAACTGCATAATCTTCCTGGTTGGAGGCTATCTGGTGCATTGCAGAATGCTTAGCGTTATCTGTTGCTTCTGCCCACTAGATACCAGTAGTACACCCACTCCTAGTTGTGACAACCAAAAATGTCTCCAGACATTGCAAGATGCCCCCAGAGGGGCAAATTATGCTGGGTTGATAACCGCTGACTAAAAACGAAAAAAATCAGCTTAGAAGATGCAGGGTCTATTCCCTCACAGCTGATGGTTGCAAGGTGGGAAGACCAGTCCATTATTGAAAAATTTTCAAAAGAAGAAATCTACACATTTTAAAGTATGAGAGCACTCAGTTTTAAAATATTGATGTTTATATATGTTTCTTTCCTACATTATTTCTAGAGTATGAGTAGGAGAGTCAGATATTTGTGGGCTTTTGGTCCGATATTTATCTGACCCTCATAGTCAGGACCATATCCAACATAGAAACACAAATTTTCATATATGCATGTGTCTAGGATAGGTCATTTTTAAGTGCCTAGTAGGAGAGAGAGTGATATAGGGCATCAGAAGCATGCAAGGCAGCTTGAATCAACGGGAAAAAGGGGTCAATCAGAGAAACAATGAGGTTAAAAAAAACCTTTGCTTTGAGATTGCCATGTGTATTTATCCTTCATGGGCACTCCCTAGTATTCCTTTTACCTATTTTGGCTGCTCAAGGACTACATCTGTAGCAAGCTGTTGGAATTTTGACAATGGTGTTGTCAGGGAGCTTCCCACCATGCCTTAGCTCTCCAAGAGAAAAATAAACTCATGGGAGGAAGATGTGTTATCATGCTCTTTCATCAACCATATGCACCATTTGCTGGTTTATCTACCTAGGATATGAGGTATGCAATTCACTGGAAATAAACATCCTTATAAAATCAATTCTTAAAACATTTTATTCATTTGTACTAAGACTTCTGCTCACTCTCTTACTATATACTATGAAATAAATGTCTATGAGTCAATTCTCCAAAAATAACACATTGTATAACAAAAATTTTGATAATAATGCTATATTTATGAAACATGAAGCAATACAAAAGCAATTCTTAGGGTGATATTCTCCTTTTTTTAGTTGAGAAACATTCTGAATATGTCAAATCCTACTAGGAATATGGTAGTTAAGAATTACAGTTATTTTCATAATGGATTAAGTAATTGGTCATACTATTTAGTAATCATGAATAACAAGTTTTTTCATCATAATAAACAGAACTCAGAGTGATTCAAATGAAACAATACCATATTGTAATTAAATGACCTGGTCAGAGTAAAATGAACGCTCACTGAAATGTTCACCTGTTATTCATATAGAGCCACTTATTTATTCCATAAATCATTTTGCTGACTTGGAATCCCTGAAGTCCGGTTTCGACAAGACTAACTCTCTAAAGTGTGAGAAGATAGTGATAGCAGAGTCTAGCAGTTTAAAAGTTATATGCTCGGGAAATATTTCAAAGGGTGTTAGACTGAATAAAGAAGTCTACCGTCTTTATGATGCCAACAAATCTAAACTTCACAACATGATATCTTCAGTTGCCAAGGTGTGTACTTTGTAATTCAATGACCAAAAATGGTTTCCAAAAACTTCATTCTCACAAATCTCCTTAGAAACAGATGGAGTTCTAAGACAAGCATGAGGTAGAGGAAGTTTTGCTTAGATTTCCCAGGCCAATATTTCTTTCTATTTTACTTACTGCTCTTCCTACTTCACCTTTGGTTTCCTCACATTTACACCCAGATTTATTCTTAGGAAATTATCTGATATTTACATTTTAGAGTGTGTTTAAGTCACATGTGTATATATAAAGTAAGCCTTATATCTGACTATGGAATGAATGACTATTCCTTGTTATATAAATTTCAAGCATCAGCTATTAGATGAAGAAAAACCTGTCATGTAAGAAATCCTTTCTTTGGCCCTTGTAATCACAACATATGGATGGCATGAAAGAATTGCTAAAGAAAGGTTAGTACTTATGATGGTTATGTCTAAGTCAAACTTTTGTAGACTGGCTCAGCCTAGGAAGCATTCTGGATTTATTGGTACTATAGTTTAACCTGAAAACTTGGATGCAAAAGAAGAATTCGTATATATGAAACAAAGACAGAGTTGGAGCTGCCCAGAGGGCAATCAGGCATAGGGCAGTGGCTCATGGAAACTTTGAGTCACATTGGCTAGGCACTGTGCCTTATTAATTCCTCTTCCTCACCCTTATCTAAAGTCCTCAAAGACATCATGGAAAATTTCATATGTTAAAAATCTTTTCAAAACTATGCAGGCAAAGAGGTGAAATACAGTCTCCCTGTTAGATTTCAAGAAATTGTACACATATTATTCCTTTGAAAGCTGATATACACCTGGTCACTGTGGATTTTAAATGAATCAAAGCACCATCTGTCACCTGTATCTTGAGTGGGTGCAACCACGTGATGTAATCCTGAAGCAACTTTTATTTTCACTCCCACTGTCTCCCTAACTGCTCTGTTGCTTTAGTTCTTGCTCTGGATAAAAACTCAGTCCCCAACTAGTTACTTTTGGGTAACACAGAATATTCTCTAGTCACTTCCTGTCATAAAACAGTCTCAATTGAGTAATTGTAAAGTGCATCTTGATTTTAAAATCAACACTGCCATCATGATTTAAATCTAAAAGCTTCTCCCCACTCCTGTCTTGCTTACTACTTACTAGAAACCTCTAATAAGCAAAGAGAGTGACAGCAGTCAATTTCTAGCCTAGGGCAATGATATTTTTTCCCTTTCTATGTTGCTAACCAGGGTTGGCTCATAGGATGGGACAAGATATAAGAAGTCAAGAATATAACTTAATGGGTACTGTCATTTTAATCCAAGTTCAGTGTATTAGTCTGTTCTCACACTGCTGATAAAGACATATCCAAGACTGGGTAATTTATAAAGAAAAAGAAGTTTAATGGACTCACAGTTCCACACAGCTGGGGAGGCCTCACAATCATGGTAGAACGTGAAAGGCACATCTTACGTGGCGGCAGACAAGAGAGAATGAGAGCCAAGCAAAAAGTGTTTCCTTTTTTAAAACCACAAGATTTCCTGAGACTTATTCACTACAATGAGAACACTGTGGGAAGACTGCCCCCATGATTCAGTTATCTCCTACAGGGTCTCTCCCCTCCCACAACACGTGGGAATTATGGGAGCTACAATTCAAGGTGAAATTTGGATGGGGACACAGCCAAACCATGTCAGTCAGTATTTTCTGAGCTCAAGAGACATTAAAGTTTGACTATCTCTATGAGTTTCTTAAGTTCTTCAGAGACCAGCCCCATTATTCCCCTGATTGCTGAGGATCTCTTATCTACAATTCATTCGATGAGATCAAACACATCTCAATTATGGCTTACTCCTTTCTCAGCTGCTAAGAATAGAGTGACTCAGCATTCTCTACTGAGGTCTGGTCGCACTTTTGTATAGGCTCTAAGATGCCTCAATGCCAGCTCTCTGGTGTGCATGGCCCAAGTCACGTGCAAGGGAAATAATCACTCATTTCTGGCCCTGAGAAACTCCAGGAGCATGAATCATCCATAGCAGCCCTGCTCCATTGCTCAATGTCTGGTACTGAGACCAGGGGTTAAAATCTTTGTGATGTCAGTACTTTATCCACTTCTATCCTACTTAATCCATCAAATAGTGGACTTTTGGAGCTATGAAGCTAGAGACAACACTGAAGTCCTCGAATGATTACCAGTGACGGCAATGCACATCATCCCTCTTCCCTTGCCTTATTAATAGAAAAATTATGAGAGTTTTCAGGAATAAGATACATGGTCACTTGAGACTTTGTGTGGGTGAACGTGACAGGTTCTCATGCTTTTTAAAAAATAGTTATCTATTTCCAAAAATGAGAAGAAATGCTTTGTGATTCTTCCATTTCAAGCATCAATCTCTTGGAGGATCTCTCCCTAATTCCCTTCTAATAAAAGCATTCTCCAGTGATCTAACATCATAAGAATTTGCTCAGTTCAGGGCTAGTTTATTTTCCAAAAAAGCCATCTATGAGATCTATGGCAATTTCCTTTATGGCAACGTTTTATGTAGTGTAGGGCATTAACAAAATAATTTTTAATCTTCATTTTGCATGGATGATTCACTGAAGAATACCTCTAGTCTGGAGAATTCTGACAAGGACTACAATTACAGCCAAAATTTAGCTAGAACACAGAGTTTTCTTTTTATGTATATTTATGATCACCAACTGGGATAACTCCAAGGTCACTGATCACATCGTCGTCAGTGTGCATGGCCTTATGTGGAGACTTGCACATATTTTGGGTGGTTCCTATAAATGTACATGCATTCTCTATTTTTGGCAAGAGCAACAGAAAAGAAATTGTACAACAGTCACAAAGCATGTGGGGGGTGGTGTGTTTGTGTGTGTGTGTGTGTGTGTGTGTGTGTGTGTATGTGTCTGTTCTGTTGACTGGAGATGGGCATTGAAAAAGAGTAAAAAAAATATCTTGTTGCTCACTGGAATATAAGCTTTAAGATGACAAGAGTTGTGTTCAATGATGAATCCTAAGCACTTAGACTAATGACAGCACATAACAGACCCTCAATAAATATTTATTAATTGTTTGTGTTTCATTTTTCTCCATAAGGAAGGACTAAAAGTGATATTCCACCAAGTTCCCATGTGAGTCATAAAAAAATTTAATTTTATTTTACTGTTTCTCTCAACAAATGACTTTTTCCAAAAGATATTTTGGAAAAAATAAATTTTATTTTGATAATAATATATGGAGGATTCTAGTATATTCCAGTTACAATCCTAGGTGTTTTCACCTAAGTTATTTAATTTGATTGATCTTCCCAATAACTCTGCAAGGAAAGTACCATTATGTATGTTTTTACAGATAAGAAAACAATACTACAGAGAATTGTCTAAGGTAATGCATAATAAGTAGCAAATTAAGGATTTAAATACTGGTCTTTTGACTTCAAGCCCAACAGTTTATTCACTCTACTGAAACATGCACTTTAATTTTCATGTAGGAATTAGGTTATGTTATTTTATGACATGCTTGATTATATCATGTATTTCAGATTTGTTTCCTGTGCTGTGGTATGAGAAACTCTATACCAATGGAGAGGAGACACTTAGAATACCTGTAGTCTTGGCCCTAAACTTTTCTACCTAATTCTTCTTCCATTCAATTGGAGTAAATTCTTAGGCTGGATTGATTCCAGCCCAGATGTGTAGTTTTTATAGATATATAAGAAATGCAGGGCCTGGGGTGGGTGGTAGAGTGGAAGTGGGTTGAGGAGTATTGATATGGGAATTATGTTGACTAATAAGGGTGCGTGATTGCCAAAGCACCCGATCCAAGACTATTTGAAGCAAACCTGTTTTAATAACAATAGGTAGGCCAGGCATGATGGCTCATACCTGCAATCCCAGCACTTTGGGAGTCTGAGGTCAGGAGTTTGAGACCAGCCTGGCCAACGTGGGGAAGCCTCATCTCTACTAAAAGTACAAAAATTAGCCTGGTGTGGTGGCACATGCCTGTATTGCCAGCTACTTGGGAAGCTGAGGCAGAGTACTCGCTTGAGCCTGGGAGACGGAGGTTGCAGTGAGCAGAGATTGCGCCACTGGGCTCCAGCCTGGGCAATAGAGTGAGACTCCATCTCAAAACAAAAACAATGACAATAGGTAGATGTTAAAGACTTTCTTATGATCAAGATACCTCAAAGCCCACTTTCTACATTACAACAGATATCCTCTTGGCTTGGTTGCTGATTGCGGTAAAAAATATGAGCCATAATGAGTCATAATATCAATTCTGAGACAGAGGGTAGAGAATCAACATTGATTTTGAAATACGATTATCCATGTGCTCCTAATTGAAGATCTCAAAGATTTGGAGATCCTAATAAATTATAGAAAAGCACAGTTGAAATGAGAATACTAGGTTTTATTTAAAATAATCCTGATGATATTTCTTAATATAAAATAGATAAGGACTATCTATAGTCTTTAATTTTTGGATTCTGGAAAAGTTAGGAAGTAAATCTGGGCATTGGGCTTCGACTCAAATGTTTGTCCACTGTGAAGGATTTCTTAAAATACTGGGGAAACACAGATGTTTATCACTCACACTCACTCTGTACCTCCTTTAATCACTTATCTTATTGACCTGGAATTATTAGTTTATTTACCTGCCTTCCATCATCAAATGTGTATTAGATGAATCCATGAATGAGCACCAGGAAGTAACGTCATTGGAACATGTTGTTTTCTTAGAGAACTGCTAGGATTGAATGTTTGCCCTTTTCAAAACTCATGTCAAAACTTAGGCCTCAATGTGACAGTATAGAGGCGGGGCCTTACAAAGTGATTGGGTCATGAGGGCTCTGCCCTCGTGAATGGATTAGTTTACTCATGGATAAATGGATGAACGGGTCAAGGAATTAACTGGTTATCATGAAAGTGGTACTAGTGAGTTTACAAGGAAAGGAACAGAGATCTGTGTTAGGGTTCTCAGGCCCCTCGCCATGTGATACCCTGAGGTGCCTTAGGACTCTGTAGACAGTTACCACCAGCAAGAAGGCCCTTGCCAGATTTAGCCCCTTTACTTTGGACTTTTCAGCTTTCATAATTGTAAAAACTAAATTCCTTTCTTTACAAATTACCCAGTTTTAGGCATTCTGTTACAGGCAACAGAAATGGACTGAGACCAGAACTTTGATTTCGTATTTGCCTAAACCATGCTGTCTCAAATTGTCCGCACCATAAGTATGTCTCACGATTGTCCTTTAGCTTTCTTCCCATTTCTGAGTGTTAGCAGTGGCTATACATATTCTTTCCCCAGGCCAAATCAAAGGGTATAGGATGTACAAAGGACAAGCATCAATGACTCTCTTCTTATCGGTGACTTTCAACTTCTGTTTGTATACACATCATCTGGAAAGATCATGAAGAACACAGAAGGTCAGGCTGGTCGATGAAGGATTGCTTCTGGCCTTCTTATTCCTATCAAGCTCCTATGTGATTCTGGTAACTGGACAAAGTTTAACGATAGTTTCTCTGGTGGGAAACAATTGAATTGTAGTACAATTTTGTCCCTCATTCATGAAACTCTGAACCAATGGAAACTTGCCAAAGAATAAAAGGGAAATACATAAAGAAATAAATAGTGGCCGGGCTCAGTGGCTCACGCCTGTAATTTCAGGACTTTAGGAAGCTGAGGCAGTTGGGTCACCTGAGGTCAGGAGTTTGAGACCAGTCTGACCAACATGGTGAAACCCTGTCTCTATTAAAAATACAAAAAATTAGCCCAGTGTGGTGACACATGCCTATACTCTTAGCTACTTGAGAGGCTGAGGCAAGAGAATTGTTTGAATCAGGGAGGCAGAGGTTGCGGTGAGTCAAGATCGTGCCATTGCACTCTAGCCTGGGCAACAAGAGTGAAACTCCAACTGAAGAATGAGAAGAAAGAAAGAAAGAGAGAGAGAGAAAGAGAGAAAGAAAGAAAGAAAAAGAAAGAAAGGAGAAAGAAAGAAAGAAAAGAGAGAGAGAGAGAGAGAAAGAAAAAGAAAGAAAGAGAAAGAAAGAAAGAAAGAAAGAAAGAGAAAGAAAGAAAGAAAGAAAGAAAGAGAGAAAGAGAGAAAGAAAGGAAAGGAGGGAGGGAGGGAGGAAGGAAAGAAGGGAGGAAGGAAGGAAGGAAGGAAGGAAGGAAGGAAGGAAGGAAGGAAGGAAGGGTGCTAATGTTTGACAACACTCACTGACACAAGCATATGGGTATAACACAGGACCTGGTCAACCAATAGTCAATCAGAATATTTTTGAGTTTGAAGGGAAATACATATTGTTTGAGGATTTTCATAGAGAGTTTGTGTGTGTCTGCATGTTTCCACAATTCTTTATTTTCAAATGAAATCTTATGTGGACTCTGGGCATGTAAAACTTGAATGAAAAGAAGTGTCTCTATTGAAATAAATATGGTTGAGGGTGAGGTGGGGCCTGACCACTTACCCACCGAGCTACCCCTTTGCAACTTAGAGTGGCTTTTAAAGGCTCCATGAATTCCTAGGATTTCTTACAGTACAGTTTGAAAATGAGCAATGTATTTTATTACCTTCTCCCTACTATCCTCCCATATTCTTTTTGGTGGACATGATCAAAGCTGATTTAACAAATCATTAAAATCCAATTTATGGCCAGGTGTATTGGCTCATGCCTGTAATCCCAGCACTTTGGGAGGTAGAGGTGGGCAGATCACTTGAGGTCAGCAGTTCCAGACCAGCCTGGCCCATATGGCAAAACCCCCTCTCTACTAAAAATATAAAAATTAGCTGGGTGTGGTGGCCTGTAGTCCCATCTACTTGGAAGGCTGAGACACAAGATTTGCCTGGGAGGTGGAGGTTGCAGTCAGCCAAGATCATGCCACTGCACTCCAGCTTGGGTGACAGAGTGAGACTCCATCTCAAAAAAAAGAATAGAAAAGAAAAAAAAAATCCAATTTATGGCTAGGTGCCAATGGCTCCAAACTGTAATCTCAGCACTGTGGGAGGCCAAGGTGGGAGGATTACCTGAGAATAGGAGCTCAAGACCAGCCTGGGCAACATAGTAAGACCCCGTCTCTAAAAAGAAACTTAAAACAAATAGTCAGGTGTGGTGGGGCATGCTTGGAGTTCCAGCTACTTGGGAGGCTGAGGCAGGAGGATTGTTTGAGCCCAGCAGTCTGCAGCTACAGTGAGCTAGGGTCACACTACTGTACTCCAGGCTGGGTGACAAGCTAGACCATGTCTCTTAAAAAATATGCAATTTATACTTGATTTAGAAAGGTACCTGTAAGCCAGGAAATTCATGCCAGATCTACTGAAAGAAAAGGCAAGATGAAATTCTTGGCGTAGGTTTCTCTCTGGACAGAGAAACGCCTGAAGAACAACAACACTGAGGATGCCAGGCGGACGAGTTTTCATCCTGCAGTTGCCAGTTTGGCTTCCTCGTCCCTCCTTCCCCTTTTAGGAGACACGTGTCTTTTTCAAGGGGAAAGGGAAGGAGAAAAGTTCCTTCTGCTATTCCATGTGGGGCAATTTGCTCTCTTATCCTCAGAAATGGTAACATGACTTTCAAACTTATTATTCAGATTGGCTCATTATTGCCTTATTTAATGTGATCATTTTAACCAGAAGTTATTTATTTCTTTTTATATGGACCTTGAGGAAACTTTCTTCCTTTAATTTTAATTTTATAGTTTAAATTTCTTAGCAAAATGAATGCAGCTTTTAGAGGTCCAAGGGAATACCTGATATTGACTATTAATCAGACTATGTAATCTCTGAAGACAGGAAACAGGTGCACATTTCAGAGAGCTCCATTTACTTTATTTCAAAAGGAACTTGTCTGATATGACACATGGAGAAATAATATATATTTTTTTATTTTTAATGTAAAAACCATATTTATCCATGTTGGAAGAAGCCCAGATGAGACACACAAGCATTAAAACAAGATGGAATAAAACCTGCAAATACCCCTTTCCTATCTAACATGACAATCTCCCTTTTACAATTATCTCTGAGGATTAAGTCACTGGAGGATAAGCTTCTTAAATCTACTTTCCTGAAAATGATTGTTAGGAAGTTCTAAAACTGATCCTTAATTCTGTTAATAGAATAGCAGGAAGAAATTGTACTTTTTCTTCAGAGACTCTCAGAATCCTTTTGGGAAAAAGACATTCAGATGATAACAGTAGAATATTTTATTGTCATTCTTCAAGAAAACTTTGTTCACCTGGCTGAATTTAGAGACGTTTATGGGAGAAAATTCTCTCTAGCTCCAAGAAAAACAGTGAAAGAGAAAAGAGGTAAATTTCTTATTTGTATTAAAATACACATCTGTAAATGTAGAGGAAAATAGTATTGGCGTCTTTAAGAATTGGTGGAAACAGGCAGCAAGATGTGCATCTAGCTCTTCTCTGACCCTCATATTTGTGCTTCTACACGAAGGCCATGACCCTGCAGGCATGTGCGCAGTGCAACGTGCAGTCTACTGTCCATCTGCAGACAGATGCTATGCCGGCAACTGTATATATCAGCCAATATCAAGGTTGTACTTTCAGAATTTAGTCTTTACATTCTTAAGTGTAATACACCAAAAATTTAGTCTTTACATTCTTAAGTGTAATACACTTTCAGAAACTTCGTCTTCTCTGGTTACACCTAGACTCACACATTTAACAAGAGCTTAGAATTGAAATTGGTTTTCCTATCATGCCAAAAATTTTTCCCCATTTTGATTTTTGCCTTTAAAAAGGCAGACACAATATAAATACAGAAAGCAGTGGGCAAGATACACAAAATAAATGTAGTTCACTTCAATATTAGACCAAACAGTCTTTTATGTAAAAAAAAATTAAAAAAAAAACAAAAAACTGAACTAAGCCAAACATTTTACTTCTAGCATCAGGATATTGATGTTCAGTAAAAAGAGATCAAATGCCCCCTTTCTTTGACAAAACTGCAGGTTTGTAATGATCTGGGCATACTCCATGCAATAGAAATCCAGATGGTTCACTACAGGTTGAATGAATTTTGACCAGTCTAGAATGTTAACAGTATGTCAGTAGTGACGAGAAAAGAGTTATGCTATCTAAAATTGTTGGAATACTGCCTAACAATCAGTTAAGAAAACCCAAACCTCATCTGTAGTAGTCAGTGCTTGCTGCCTTCTAATTTGGAAGAAAATGAAGTCAATTCTATTAGAGTCTCAGTGCTTGTACCAATTCCTCTTGAAGATGAGAATGTTAAGCTATTATTTATTTATTGCCCTACTACTGGGCCTCAGTAATCTGAAAATATTTCCACTTCCACTAGGATAGGTTTATAGGTTTTTCCTATATGCCATCTCTCTGTTTGAAGCAGCATTAGGAGAGAATGTCATGTTCTGATGAAAATGACATATCCCTACAGGAGACAGAGAAAGATCTTTTACAAGGAAACTGACGTGAATCTCCTAAAGTTGGAACAGCAGGGAACTGGGTGCTGGCTAAGTCCTCATAGCTGAGTCACTTCTATGGTGGCAGCCCAGGCCGAAATTCCAAATCATGATAACTACACCATCCTTGCTCCTCTTTTTCCTGATAAAGATGAGTTTAGGGGCTTAGAGGGGCGTATGAAGGTTAATTTTACATGTCAACAGGCTGAGCCATGGGGTATCCAGACATTCGGTGAAAAACTATCCTAGGTGTTTCTGTGAGGGTGCTTTTGGGTAATATTAACATTTACATTAGTGAACTTTGAATAAAACATTGTTCTTCATAATGTGGGTGGGCCTCATCCAATCAGTTGAAGGTGGGAATTGAACAAAAAGACCATCCTCCCTCAAGCAAGAGACAATTTCCCAGAAGATGGCCTTTAGATGTTATCAGCAGCAGCCTCTCTCCTGGGTCTCAGCATGCTGGTCCACTCTGCAGATTTTGGACTCTTTGGTTTCTTTAATGGTGTAAATAATAATTCCTTATAATATATCTCTTTCTCTCTGTACGTGTACATAACCTGTTGGTTCTGTTTCTCTGGAGAATACTGCCTAATATAAAGGATAAAACTTATATTTCATTTCTGGGGACTTAGAAACTAACACTTTTTGGCTCAGAACCAGAACCGTAGGGTCACCATACTTCCTGGTAACAGTTTGATGACTCCTTGATTAGATGTGACAAAAGTGGAGATGATGCTTTGTCAGGGGACATTGAAATGCTAGTCTGCAAGATGGCCAGTGTGCAAGAGCTAGGGATCCTTTATCTTTCCCATGCACTCATCCCTCCATTCATTTGTTGAACATTCAAAGAATATCTACTAATCCCTTCCACAGTGTCAGGCACTGCACTGGGCAAAGAATATTCTCAGATTGTAGCAGTCAGGAGATAGAAACCACACTCTGTAGGTTTTACAGAGGAAGTTTAATATAAGGATTACCAACTAAAATAGATAAGAAAACCTTACATAGTACCCTAGGGCTGAGGGAGAGTAGCCAAAAAACAATAAACTTGGTGATCACATTGAAGAAGGTATGTTCAGCCACAGGATAGGAGAGATATTCACCAGTTTAGCCAGTCCAGTGTTAGCCAGTCTAGAATGCTGGGCAAACAAGTGTCAGCCCTTGGGACTGCAGGTGGGGAGTAGGCCATCAGCAGCTGTGACATGGCCATTCAGGTGGCCCTGTGGGTGGTGGGATGTGGAGCAAGGGGTCTTTGAGTTCTGCATAGAGGGTGTTGCAAACAGGTTATTACCAGGCCGAGGCTATGGGGGTGGGGTAGTTCCTGACATTCTGTGGCTCTGGCAGGCAGCAATGGTAACTCTGGATGTCCTTCTGCATTCCTCCCACCAGAAATTACAGAACGCCCCTTCTCCTGCAATGCTCCTTTAGTGTCCTCTACTAAGAAGGATTTACATCATGTTCAATTTCAAGGAGAAATGCTTATTGGGTTGTCACAGAATATATTGGAGGATGTATTTGGAGCTGAGAGGCAATAAACTGGTAACTGACACACAGGTGGATAAGATGTAGTCCCTTGCCTCAAGTTGCTTACTGTTTAATATGGGGCACAGAACATGTATTAGGCTGCTTCAGAGGGACAGAACAAATAGGATACACATGAAAGTGGATTTATTAGGGGGAATTGGCTTAATCGCAGTAGCAAAGTCTTATGATAGTCGTCTGCAAGCTGGAGAACCAGAGTCTGCTAGCATGGCTCCCAGAGAAGCCAGTAGCCAGGCTCAGTTCAAAAGCTCCAGAAACAGGGAAGCCAACGGTGTAGCCTCCAGTCTGAGACTGAAGGCCCAAGAGCCCATAGGAATCCAGTGGCACAAATCTCAGTGTCTAAAGCTGAAGAACATGGAGTCTGATGTCCAAGGACAGTAGGAGAAAAAGGCTTCCTATTCCAGAAGAAAGAGGAAGAGTGTTCCGTGTCCCCCTTCTTGTGCCTCCTTTCTCCTAGCTGAACCCCCAGCAGATTGGATGGTACCCTTCAGAGTGGATCTTTCTCTCCCAGTCCACTGACTCAAATGTCAGTCTCCTCTGGCAACATTTGGAAAAACACACCCTGACACAATGCTTCACCAGCCATTTGGCATCCATCAGCACCATCAAGCTGACGCCTAATATTAACCATCACAGACCATTAAACAGATGGTTATTCAACAGTGTGACAAATGTTGTGTCTGAGTAAGTGTAGTGTGCTAAAGAGTGACACGACAGGGCACCTAATCCAGTCTTTCCTGGTGGAGGATGGCACTCAGGCTCTGCCACAAATGTTCCCTTGAGTGTTACCCCCATTTGATGGCAGACTCATGAGTCTATAGACTCCATGCACATCTCCTCAACTTAGGCAAAATGGAGTTAGAGTTACCCTCCAATAGGATGTCCACAAATTGTTCATAAATCCCTCAAGATAATGTCGCATCTTTCTTCACTAATGTAGTCTACATCTAACAATCATCATTCCCATCACCCGATCTGAATCAGATTTCTTACAAGGTATTCAGATCTCTTGATTTCCTTACAGTAAAACACAAAAGCAAAGAATAGAAAGACATTTTAGGCCAGAAGCGGTGGCTCACGCCTGTAATCCCAGCACTTTGGGAGGCGGAGGCAGGTGGATCACGAGGTCAGGAGATGGAGACCATCCTGGCCACATGATGAAAACCCGTCTCTACTAAAAATGCAAAAATTAGCCAGGTGTGGTGGTGCATGCCTGTAGTCCCAGCTGCTCAGCAGGCTGAAGCAGGAGAATCGCTCAAACCAGGGATTCAGGAGGAGGTTGCAGTGAGCCGAGATAGCGCCACTGTACTCCAGCCTAGGCACAGAGTGAGACTCCATCTCAAAAAAATAAAAAAAGAAAAGAAAGAAAAAGAAAGACATTAAGACATTTTAAATCATGAGTTCTCTTCAATGAGGAGCAGACTGAGAATCTCTCACCCCTCCCACCTTTGTACAAACACAGTACAAGAAGAAGATGAACAGTTCCATGGGGCAGTGCCCCACACTGAACACATGCACTCTGCCAATGGAAAAATGATTTCTTTCTTTTGTCTGTGTCAAAAGAACCAGGTGTCTGCAAACGCTTCTGCCATCAGTGAACACTCAGCATCCTCTTAATGTAGAGCTTATCCTCGACATTATTGTACCAAATGACATAATAACCTGGAAGTCATAAAGAACCATATAACTGTTATTGTTATTACTTAGGATCATTGACCTGCAGGGTGGAAGAGCTGAAACAAGTATTTCTCATGTGTTTGAGTACGACAAAAAGACCAGTAGGGACTACAGCCATGTTAGACTTTGGCTTTCATTTCACACGCGCCTTTTTCTCAGACTTGTTGCTGGCTTTTCTCTTTTACTTCAGGGCTCTTAAAGTTTGTGATCTTAACCAGTTCCAAAATAGCTAGTTCCTGTTCAGCTCTGAGCATTGCTTTGGGGCAGCATTTTTTTGTTTCATCCCTGATGGACTGGGGAAATTCTAGAACTTGTGGGTTGGTTATATTATTTCTTGTCATTTAAGATTCATAGGTCTGGGCATGGTGGCTCACATCTGTTAACTGCAGTGCTTTGGGAAGCAAAGGTGGGTGGATCACTTGAGGCCAGGAGTTGGAGACCAGCTTGGGAAACTTGGCAAGAACCTGTCTCTACAAAAAATTAAAGAAAGAAAAACAAAAAAAAGCTAAGCACGGTGGTGTGTGCCTGCTATCCAAGCTGTTTGGGAGGCTGAGGCAGGAGGATTGCTTGAGCCCAGGAGTTTGAGATTACAGTGTGCTGTGATCACGCCACTGCACTCTAGCCTGGGTGACTGAGAGAGATCCAGTCTCTAAAAAAAAACATAATATAAAAAAGGTTCCCAGAGCTAAAGAGAAGGAAAGCATGGATGGGAGGAGGGACTTATCCAGAATAGAAACTCAAAATCATAATGGAAAAAAAATAATAGGATAAAAGTTGAGTAGTTTAGAACTACTTTTCTTGTCCTTAAAATAAGCATATTCTCCATTCTTCTCTCGTGTTGAAGTGATAAAAAAGACAACACTTTTACTAGAGTGATTGTTTTAGTATATAAAGAACTGAGTGGTCACAGGTTGTCTGAGGTATTCCTTACAAAGGGCTTGACAGCTGATGGTGAAAATGCATCCTTATCACAGGGCTGAATGATAGCCCACCCTTGCTTAGCCTCCGTGAGGCTAAGCTGAGGAAGTTTTGAAAGATTATATCTGCCCATAATGCAGGGGAAATGTTTCAGATCTGAAGGAATACTCTCTGTAAACCCGCGGAGGCGAACATTGCTAGCCAGCCTGCAAGGCAGAGCTTGCTCGTAGTCGCTCTCCTCAGCCACATTAACTGTTAGAGGTATTTTATGTTGCTACCAAAAGTTTTAAGAAGAAAAAGAAAACTTCAATTTGTTATTGTCCATGTTCCTTGGTAGAATAATCAACTAGAAAAAAAGGAAAAAATGTTTAACTATAAATTCCTCTCTGCAATCTCCTTTAGAAAAGGCTACATTCACTGATGTTATAGTGAATGTTATAGCTTTATATCATATTGTCTTATTTTCTTTTTTTGCCTTTGAAGGGAAAAAAAGCAACTTTCTTCTGATTGGGACAAAGGAGTTTGTCTTGTACCTCCTGCTTGATGCTTTCCCGGGTTTTAATGAAACCCTCATAAGTGAACAGCTAATCAATCAATTATTTGAGTCCAGCCTTTACATTTACATATAGATAAAATATAAAGTATTAGTTATACAAAAGGAAATTTGCCAGATTTCTCAATAAAACCCCCCATGTCATAAAAATGTCCTTTCACTAATCAAAATATCACCTGAATGAAGTCATCACGTTAGTCTGATTGCATTTCCCTCATATATGTGCAGCTGCATTTGCGGCTCCATAAATGTCATTTGATTATGAGAAAATAAACAGGAAGAGACTCAAAGGGAGTCAGTACAGGGCCTGCTTGTTTACCTGCGGCAGCTTTCTTAGCTGAAGAACAAATGTCATGCAAATGGTGCACCAGCAATGAGCTGCCAATCACCCTGGCTTGGCATTCATGATGATTTGCTAAATCATTTAAAGAGACATGCTTTACTAAATGAAAAAATATCAGCGGCAAGGGCCTGTGTTTAAACACGGGGCTGAGTTATTATCCCAGTAGGCTGGAATGAAATGAAGACATCTTCCAATTAAAGCTTGCAGATGAACCCAGACAAACCCCCCTTTTTTCATAAAGACAGGCAGATTATGATTGGGAAGGAACAGCGACAGAGGCTTTCATTACACGCTGATTATGGTGATAAAATTCCCAGCGCTGTGTGTCTGTGGGCCCAACTTCACATTTGAAGGTTTTTAATATAATTTCCTTAGGGTGAAATGCTGAAGATTTATTAAACTTTATGAAGGGCTTACAGATCCAATTTAAGAGGACATATCATAGGGGCAAAACTGACAGACGATAAAATACATTCCAAGTATAAGAAAAAAAGAAAGGAGAAAGTTGAGCCATGAAACTGTTTTCAAACATTTTTTGTTGGTGGTGGTGTTTAAGTGAAATCAATCATTTCCCCCGGTATTACAGTCTTGTTGCTCCATTGAAGTTTTCTTCATGCTTTTTACAGAAGGTGGGAATTGAGCTCAGTGAAGGAATGAAGAGCTTACCTAATTTTATTTGAAAAAAAAATCATCAAAATAATTTTGAGATCACTGGTCTATCAAAACCTGGCATTTACTGTTTTTCTGCAGTGAGGCATGCATAATACTCTTTCTTCCAGCACACCACCATTAAGACATTATGCCGATGTGGGTGCCAATCTGTTTCTTCCAACCATATTCATACAAACAGACACCTGTCAAGAAAAGTTTAGCAACTTTCATTGGCTCCTTTTTTTTTTTTTTTTAGAAGTTTCAAAATAGTTGTGGGGACAAATTTTCTTTCATTTTTATCATGATTTAATGAGCCTGTGCTCATGGTATAAATTTAGAGTAGGAGTTTGATACAGAAAAACAAATAGTACAAAATCACTCTTCTATTTGGCAGTGAAGAAGGTTTTCTAGGTACCTATACAGTTTAGATAACTCCTAAGCTTTGCCCATCAGTCAGAATAGATCACAGGTAAGAAAGCAGTCACAGGCAACTCATGTCTTCTGTGGCCTTTACTTGAATTTGCCTAAATTACTTATGGATAAGACTTCTCCGGCCAGATATTTTTTCTGGGCTTTTGTTCCTCCCTCCCTCTCTTCTTCCTTCTTTCCCTCCTTTTTCCATGGCTTTTTTTGTTTTTAAGCTTAATTTATATAGAAAAAAATTATCTGTTTTAAGCATACGATCCAATGATTTTTTAATACATTTACAGAATTCCACAACTCTTACCACAGTCCAGTTTTTAAACATTTTTATCATTCCAAAAAGATCCAGTTTATCCATTTTATCATTCCAAAAAGATTCCAGTGCCTGTTTGCAATCAATACCAGTTTCCACTCCCCACCGCCAAACTCTAATCTGCTTTCTGTCTCTATAGATTTGCAGTCTCTAGACACTTTATACAAATGAAATTATGCAATATGTCGTTCTACCTAGAATTTTCTTTTTTAAGCCATTTCAGGGCCAAATCCAGATCTCACGCTGGCACTGAGTAGAGACTCAATTTATATTCAAACCATCCTGTAAAACAGGTCAAGTCAATATAGGACCAACCTTGTGGATTTTTCATAGTAAAAGACTGTTTTTTGTTTGGTTTTTTGTTTTTGTTTTTTGAGAGACGGTCACCTGTCTCTGTCATCCAGGCTGGAGTGCAGTGACACGATCTCAGCTTGCTGTAGCCTCTATGTCATAGGCTCAAGCGATCCTCCCACCTCAGTCCCCAGGCATGCACCTCTACGTCTGGCTAATTTTGGTATTGTTTTTGTAGAGATGGGGTCTAGCCATGTTGCCCAGGCTGATTTTGAACTCTTGGGTTCAAGCAATCCACCCACCTCAGCCTCCCAAAGTGCTGGGATTTCAGGCGTGAGTCACTGGGCCCGGCAGACAGACTTTCTTAAGCAGCCTTATGAAAGTCACCAGAAAGGTGGGAATAAAGTCCCTCTGTTTTTTTTTTTAAATTTATTTTTGGTGTAGTAAAATAAAAATATTACTTGTAAAGAATCTATTATAACTCAAAAAATATTTTGCTTTTTACTGGGAAAAAAAAGTTTTCATTAGAGAATTTTGCACTACGCAATCACAAAGCTCTCAGAAGAAGTACATAAATCCTAGATAGGGAGTAAATGAAGGAGAAACTGTACGTGACACATAACCTAGCTTGGATCCTGGGTCAGGGAAAATTAACACTATAAATATACATTTTAAAGTAATTGGTGTATTTTAATGTGTACAGTATAGAGAAAACATTATTTTATTGATCCAGGATTTGATAAATGTGCTGAGAATGTATTTGTTCTCAAGAAAACATCATGGCAAAGCATTTTGGTTAAAGGAGTATGACATAAAAAAAAATATCTATGTAAAGAAAGAGAAGAGGAGAGGGGAGAGAGAAAGACATAGAAAGAGAAGCAGAGAGAGAATGCAAGAGACAGAGAGGTGAAATGCTGCCAATTGGTCAAGGCCATACTGGAATATTTTTTGTACTATTCTTGCAACTCTTCTGGAAATTTTAAATTATTTCAAGAAAAAAGGGTAAAAACATGGTAATGGTGTAATA
The DNA here is from genome assembly GCF_001604975.1 of Cebus imitator. Lineage (NCBI taxonomy): Eukaryota > Metazoa > Chordata > Mammalia > Primates > Cebidae > Cebus > Cebus imitator. Next base: position 5,113,977 of record NW_016107465.1, on the reverse strand, counting down.
GTTACGTAAATTATAGTTATAAAATTTTTTAAAAAATAAAGCCTGCTAATTTCTATCTTCCCTTTTCTCAGGGTGAGCCTTACGGTTTCAAGTTCAGGCCATCAAAGGTGATGATGCTGATGTTTCGTGAGAATTCATTACATGCCAGGCATTGCTAAGTGTTTGGGGTTTTTCATTTCAAAACAAAAGGTGAACAAAATGCCCTGACAGCTAGATGCTTTGTTTAAATATAATTACAAGAACAAGGATGTTCATAGCTTTCTTGACAACTTCTTTCCTACAGTACAAGCACATGCAGAGTTGATAAAAGACAGAAGATAGATGATGGTCCAGTATCCATGGCAGGATAGCAAGTGTTGGATTCCCGTACTTGATTGCAGCCATCTAGGAGGAGGTATTGAATACTGTGGTTGCATCACTGAAAACACTAAGAAAAAGTAAGTGCTTTTGTAATAATAAAACTACCCACCGCATTTAATGAATACTGTGCCAGCTCTTCCAAAGTGTGCATGTGCAATGGATCCTTATGCGTGTGTTTGTTTGTGTTTGTGCATGTGTGTTGGATATACATCCTCATTAATTCTTCACAATAACCTCTGAGATAGGTACTAAACGTCCACAATGAAGAAATTTGAGCTTGCCCAATGTTACATGGCTAATCAGTGGCAATGGAAGCCTCAAGCCAGGTCTGTATGACATTGCAATTGGCTCTCCACCTCTAGAAGGTTAGCCTATATATTCAAATATAAGAAATAAAAATATGTGTCTCTTACTTGCTTTGTAATGCTGGTAAGAGGATTTATGAAACAAATGTATATTATGATATGCTTTGTGGAAGAAATAAAGTTTCTTTAGCAGAACAACTGAAGCACGGGGAACATGATTATGTATCAAAGAAAATCCAGTTTCCTGTACCCTCGCTGTGTCATTGTCATGTATACTAATTGTATATCCCCACAGATTAATAGTAATAGGACAGAGGTATGAAAAAAGGAGATATTTCTTGTTACCTACATTATTGTTAAGAGATTTATTTACCAATACAACTACTCATGACTCAGAATGGATTCCTGAGAGAGGGTTAATTTGACTAATAGTAGTGATATAAATATGTATTTCATTATGTAATGTAATATTTATGATACTATGATAATAATGATTGACAGCAATACAGACATGTTCTATTATTTATTTTCATCCTGGTAAAATATTTTCATCATTACTTTATATTCACATGGTAAATATTTTACATGAATAGGATTTGGGTTTTTGTTTTGTTTGTTTTTATTTTTATTTTTTACCCTAGTTGTTGCCATGTATTTTCGGTGGAAAAATATGGTCCAAATCACTGTTACTTCTCTCATTTCCATATTCATTTCTAATTATATCTGGAAAGTGCCTCAAAAAATTTACCTGGAAATTGGAATTGTCTAACTCTGTTAAGGCTGCTGTAGCAAAATGTCCTAACTGAGTAGCTTATGAATAATGGAAATGTATTTCTCACAGTTCTAGGGGCTGGGAAGTCCATGATCAAGAAGCTGGCAGATTCAGTGTCTGCTGAGGACCAACTTTCCAGTTCATAGACAGCATCTTCTCACTGTGTCCTCACACGGTAGAAGGGATAAGCTAGTCTCTGAGGTATTTTTAAATGAGGGCATTTAATCCCATCAATGAGGGCTTATCCCCATGATCTAATAGCCTCCTAAAATGACCACTTCCTAATACTGTCACCTTTGTTGGTATTTAAACATGAATTTTGAGCGGACAAAAACATTCAGACCCTGGCAAGCATTAACTTTTCATTTCCATCTGTCCCCTGCATACACTTTCCTTATTCCTCTGTCATCTTTTAGAACTGAAGACTAAGCCAAAGTTAAATTTTGCACTACACAGTTCTTTCGAAATTAGGTCTCACTTAATTCATATTCCTGGGACATTACACTGATATATAATCCCTTATGGTAACTTGGGAACTGGCAACATTATTATTACACGATATGATAAAAATATAAAATATGTCCCAAAGGCATGGTGGAAACAAGGAGACATGGCAGCATTCCTCCCTTGGAGCATCCAGACAATGGATTTTCCCAGTCTGCAATTTTGCTATGTGGCTGTAAATGCATCTTAATCTCAACACTTCCCTTGACCACACGGACCCCCTCACACCAGGATGGAAGCTTCATCGGCTAATAAATTACTGCACTCTTCTTTCCTAGTGCCCCAAAGATCTCTGTACAGCTTTAAAACAGCACCAGAGTTAAAAGTAAGAAAGCCTAACAGGAAGACAAGTGTTAAGGTTGTCATAACAGATTCTCAAGTTGTGAAAGTTGTTAAACTGTTGACTTTTAATGGAACTAAAGGAAATTTTTGCAATCATCTGAGCTGATGTCAAATGTTCTAAAGTGATGTACTAGTTTGCTTAGAGTTGTGGCAAGACTGCAGGAAAGGAAATAGTGGGAGAGAAGTGAAAGAAAGAATTAAAGGGAGAGAAAGGAGAAAAAAATGGCAGAGAAAGGAGGTGGAGATATAGAGCAAAGGTACCAAAAGTGAAAGAAGCTGGTTTCCTTTGGGGAATTGTAAAGTGACATTTACATTCTGAGAGTGAGAAATAAAATGGAATTGCAAGACGATATTGAGAATTAGAGAAATGCCAAATAGTCTTTTCCCCTCTACGGATAAACATGAATAAATTTTAGGAGACTTAATTCAATCAAATATTTATTGAAACCTATCATGTGCAAGGCATTCTGCCAGGTTCTGTAGGTTATACCAAGAAGAATCTGATATGATTCCTGATTTAGAAAGAATTCAAATGATGGAGAGACAGAGGAATTCTCAACACAGGAGAGATCATGCCATTTAGGGAATGGGACAAAAATAAAGACGTAGTCAAAGAGTGTGTCCTTGAACTAGGCTAGAAAGACAAGTGATATTACCATAGTGGCAGATGGCCATCTAGAGGTGTGGTCATTAGAGAATGCATGAGAAAAAGGACATGGCAGAAGGATTTAGGTGTCTTCCAGAGTCAACAAAAAGTCCAGTTAGACTAGCACATGCTTTTTATGTCAGCCAGTAGTAGAGGGAAATAAGCTTCCCTGTGTTGAAGGAGTTTATAATTTAGTAGGCAACGAAGAAAGTTGGATATTGACTTTGGGTGTTTCCTTGTTTTTTTATTTATTTTACATAGAAAACTGTAGGTGAAGAAGAGTTGAAGCACTGAGTCAAAAGGAAGGAGTAAAAGGCAGAGTGAAGTTTGAAAAGAGACTCCAGGTAGAAAGCTACCCCAGGAGAACCAAACTGAGAACTTAAGCTATTCAATGGCAATGGCAGAGAGGAAATGATAGATTAAAGAAACATGAGGGAGCAAGATTGAACATTTAGAATCGGGTTAGGGAAAGGGAAGATTCAGAAGAGATTTTATTTTCAGATTTTCCCACAAGGAAACAAATTTGGAATTCAAAATTTCCTTTGATTCATTTAACAGATATTTAGCTTCGACTGTGGACCAGATTCTACGTTAAGTGCTAAGTTTCATCCTGTGGATGAAACAGATGAATTATATGTGATCTACCCTCAAGAAACTTACAATCTGTAGTCAAAGTAAAGTAAAACACAAACAAGCATTGTACAAAATAGAATACAGTAGATGTTGTTACAGAGGTTAAAAAAAGGATGTTCTGTGGGTTTATAGAGAGAAGAGACTATTTCTTCTTCAGCACCAAGAAAAAGTTTGGGAAAGAAGAGTTCTTTGGAGGGCCAGGGAAGAAAAAACAATTTTGACAGACTAAAATATTGAAGTGAGCTGGCTGGGCGTGGTGGCTCACGCCTGTAATCCCAGCACTTTGGGAGGCCGAGGAGGGTGGATCACGAGGTCAAGAGATCGAGACCATCCTGGCCAACATGGTGAAACCCCGTCTCTACCAAAAATACAAAAATTAGCCGGGCATTTGACACACGCCTGTGGTCCCAGCTATTTGGGAAGCTGAGGTGGAAGAATCGCTTGAACCCAGGAGGCGGAGGTTGCAGTGAGCCGAGGCTGCACCGCTGTGCTCCAGCCTGGCAAAAGAGCAAGACTCCGTTTCAAAAATATATATATATATATATTGAAGTGAGCAGCTGGAGGAAGGGATAGAGATAGAGATACAAACTTACCTAGCATAATTTCAGAAATAATTTATATATGAAATATCTCAATCTTTTTTTCCTCTCTCTCAAACCTTCCTTTAGATTTAGACTTACAGTTACAAACAGAGAGGGCTCTTCCACATCATCTTAATCTTTATCCATATATCTTATAAGGATAGTGTCAGGATTACCTGAAATATGTAAAGATCTTCCATAAATTCAGAGCAAAACACCAGAGAAATATGTGTAAAATATGAATATAAATGAATAAGGCTGGCTTTCATCATCAGCTTACAAATACTTTGAAAATAGCTACATAGCTGATCCCTCAAGATAGTCACTATTGAAGACTTCTCTAATGCTCCCAACAGAAGAGATATTTATTCAAATTTCTTTTTAAACAAAACTCCTGCAAACTTATTCTGTTATAAATATTGTTTTATTACTTAGATGTCTAGTTTGAAAATCTGACAGGTAATGCCTGATGCCTAGCCTCTGAAACAAAACAAAACAAAATAAAACCTTACACTGGGCTTTTCTTAGTAATGTCTGTTTCTAAGGTCATGAATTGAAAAGCCAGAATTCTAAGTTCGAATCCAGACCAGCTCAGGTTTAAGGCCAGTGCTGTAATGAACTTGAGCCATGCGGAAGATGAAATTATCAAAAATCTACTTTCTGCCCTAAGCAAAGATTTTAGAACTAAATCAACAATATCATATACATCATATAATAAAGAGAATTATGAGTTTGGTACACTGTTTTTGACCTGGTTTCTCAGTGAACCAATCTAAAGGGAGGAAAAATAACCACTAAGGATAAGGGCTGGAATTAAGCAATGTTTACTCATTCATCTTCAAAGGAATTTGAATGGCTTAATGAAGCTGGAGGAAGCTCCAGCAGAGTTGGGCCTTGAAGTTATCTGCATTGATAATTGTTATCTGCATTGATCCTAGGGGATGGCCTGCAGAAAACCAAGTACTCAGGGTTAAATTCTGCATTTTCCAGTCCTGATTTCTGTGATCTGGGAAATGCTCTCTCTCTGGTTTTCCTTTCAGTCATAAAAAATACCAGCTACTTTTTCTTCCCTCTTTCAATAATTACTAAATTCTTTAATGAGTAACGTTCTTCATTTGCAATGTCGGTGAAGTGACAGAATATACAGCAATCTTGTGTCTGGTGGAGAGGTTTATTAAAGGAACAGAGGCTAGAAGAAGATAGTTATATTTATTATCCAAGTCAGCTGTTAACCCACAGCCCCCAAGCCCTTACTGCTTCCTATACGGCAGTGAGGAACTCAGCCACCTGCCTGGGTTCCAGAATGTCCACTCTAGTTGTGCTACATGATACAGAGAAAATCCTTTTAGCTGTATCCTCAAGGAGAGACTGCCATCAGATGCGTTTAACAACTGATGCACATTCTTGCTTTTATTGTATTTTAAACTCGTGGACAGGGGCTTTATCATTGAACTAAATATTTTTCAAAGTACCTGGTCATAAAAAGAGACAGAATACATTATTTGACCAAGCAGAGTAATAATTCCTTTCTAATATATTGTGCCACACCATTTTGGCATATACATTTTTGATCATCACACATAGGTGGTTTCCCTACTAGTAAATTCTCTCGACATTCTCTAGTACAGAATTTCTATTAATAATCCCTGTAGCTGCTGTAGGTAGACACAGGGGAAGCTAGATCCAAACAAACCACGCCAATAAGTTTACACTATGTGGTTCAGAATTCTTGGCTATGGGTGGGATACGTGATGGCCTAACCCTGTTTTACTTCGATATTGTCTATTGCAACTATACTTCCAAGTACTAGGGAACAATATGCCAGCTTCTGGTTCATAGCTAACAGTAACAGACAAACCTGTAACATTTCAAGCAAGAAAAACTAAGACATATAAAACCATGATTTACAAGTTATTTCTTTCTACAACAAACAGTTATTCTTAAAGGGAACCTTATCCTGATATCACCCCCATCCCTCCCACCCACATTCCTCATTTTTCTTTCCATCTCTGGCCTCGGCCCCATTGTCTGCCTTGCTTAGCCCTTGATTGACTGCCCTCTGCACTTTCCCTCTCCTGTTCTATGCTAGTGCATATTGATTCTCAGTATTGGAGCTCTCCTTCTATATCACTTACCAGGCACTATTAAGTCTGTAATATATTCTTTCTGCAGTGCAACACTGTTAGCTGCCTGAGTATAAGTAGAAACACAGAGTCACAGAATGTCAGAGCTAAAAGGAATTCCCGAATTTATGCCATTCAACTCCATCATTTTACAAATGTTGACACTGAAGCGAGAGAGGTAAAAGCCTTGTGTAGGATCACCCAGGTACCAAAAGAGAAGGCTGTAGGACCCAAATTTGTGGGTTCTGTTTGCAGGTCCAGTCCTGGACTTGACTTTGCACAGTGTTTCATCTCTTAGAACTGTGAAGCTTACTCAGAAAGTAAACCCATCATACTATGGGTTTGGCTATTAAAAAGTAACATATTAAAGAATTAAGACCAGAAGGAAGCCCTCTACAGTAGAGGATATGCAATTATTTAAGATTTCGCAATGCCAGCCAAATTATAGATAATTTAAAATATTATTACTCTGTTATCCAAGATGCTTCCTTGGGCCCCCTAGGTGAAGGTAGAAGATGAAAAAGAGACGTTTTGAAAATTTCAAGGAAGTGGGTTTTTTAAGGCTGGATAATCAGTTCTGCAAATCCAACTGCTTTTCACTGTCTTTTTTCTTGGAGTGTATAAAAGCATGCAAAAGACAGTTAGGGTACAGAGTTGGTTGAATATAAGGGATAATAGAATCTAGGCAGCTGCTTCCTATTTTGGCTCCTGTGTTGGTCACTTTCCATCAGGTCATCCTCCATCCATTCTCTGTCTTCTCTGCATTATACTTGCCCAGGACAGGGAGAGAGAGAAGACTTCTATGCTCTCTATGACCTCTACTGGCTGCATCAGCCAGGTTCCCATGACTGCTGGCTTCTGTTTGGAATCAGTTAATGGGAAGCTCTGCTTGGCAAGGAGAAGAGAGAGGATTGGGTTTTTTTGTTTGTTTGTTTGTTTGTTTTTTCCACCACTTTCTTCCTGCTTTGAGCTGTGGTCTGGCAATACCTCAATCCTTCAACTACAGCTTCTGTGAAGTGGTTCTTCTCTATGACTCTAGATCTCATCAGAATCCTCAAGACTGTTCCCTCCCCTTCCTTCTTCATGTCTAGGGGTGTTAATAACTTCTCCTCATTGCTAGTCCCTGACTGCCTCAATGTCCCTTGGTGCTTCTGTTAATGCTACTGCGTCAATAGTTCCCTCCCACTCTGTAAATTGTCTCCTCACACTTTCATCTGAACAGGTTTTCTTTGCTTGCCTGGGCACTGACTAAAACAGTTCATTTTGGGTTAATCGCAGTCTGAAGTCACCATTTATCTTCTTTGCTGCAGCAGCAAACCCATCATCATAAAGGATAGGTTCAATTCTGGTTCATTTTGTATCTTATAGATCTGCTAATCCATGAGAAATGCAGCTAATCTGAGCAGAGGTCTGACTCTCATCTCCAATTCCATTTTTGCCTTTTGGATTTGGTTGATACTAACTGTGAGAAAAGATCATTAGCAGACAGGAGGATACAAGAGGAAAGGTCATATGTGGTTTATGTTGTATTCTAACACTTTATCCTGAATTATGGAGACCCATGTAAGAACTTTGTTGTTTATATAGAACCTGATAACATTCAATAATCAGAAACATGGCTCATTTGGTTGGTTATTGCTGGATGAGCAACTACATCTGCAAAATAAATAAACAAATAGTCATTAGTAGGGAGGTTTAAAACTGGCCCTAGTTTCCCTCCAGAGCAGAATTATTGTTGGCTTGTTTAAAATGATTTTTTCTCAACCATTGTGGAATTACAAGTGCTGATTAAGGAGAGTCCGTTTACTAATGCTTATAAATATTAATTTCAGATTGGATATAAAATTTCTACCAGTGGAAAAATTATTTACCCGTTTTTTTGTTTTTGTTTTTTTTAAAGAAATAGACACTGTATGTTTTCTCTTTTCAATGAATCTCTTATGAGGTCAGGGAGCTCTGCAGAAGGATATAGGTGCCTTTTCAATAATAGACAAGAAATGGGACAAGAAGTAGAAAGGATGGAGGTTTCATGTTTTATCCTAGATATTGATTGGACTTAGGTGGTAGGTCATCCATTCTTTTAATCCATTTACATTTATTAAGTTAATATTTATAAAGTCCTATCAAGTGTCAGAAGCTGGAGGTGGAAGGATTCATAAGACATGCTTATGTCACAAAGGACTCAATCCAGTGGAAAAGGAGGTGCCTGGGGGAGTAACTGTCCTTCACTAAGTTGGGAGACAGCGCCAACTGCTAGCCATTCTCACTCACCTATTTAGTTTGGGTTAAGAGTAAGGGAGACTCAAATCCTGACCCCTTGCCTTCATCATCTTGAAGCTGGACTCTAGAAAAAGCTTCTAGCTTCACTTTGGGGAGCAGTGTGTGACAAGAGGGTCTTAAAGGGGAGCCCCAGGTCTGTGTAAAGATTATTTTGACAGAAAGGTCGCCTGCTAAAAGAAAGAAGGGAGGGAAGAGAGAAAGGAAGAAAGCAAAGAGAAAAAAAAGAAAGGAGGTAGGTAGGACAGAAGAGGAGAGAAAAAAAGAGGAAGAAGAAAAATAAAAAGTGGATGAGGAGGAGGAGAAGGGAGGAGGTAGAAAGAAGGAAGGAAGGCTGGAAAACCATTGATCTAGAGCAAAGGTCTGTGAATATTTTTTATAAAGCACTAAATAATAAATCCTTTAGGCTTTGTGGGCCATACAGTCTCTGTCACAGCTACCCAGATCTGCTTTGTAATACAAAAGCAGCCAGAGGCAATCAGTTAATTTACGGAACACTGAAATTTGAATTTCACATGTCACAAAATATTACTCTTCCTTTGATTATTTTGACCACTTAAAGATGTAAAAATCAGTTCTAAATTGTAGGACATATAAAAAAACTATATCCCATGGGCCATAGTTTGCCAAATCTGAGGTTAGAGGGAGAAGCCTAAAGGCGGAAAAGCATCATATACCATTGCTTTGCCAGAATACCCAATAATACAGTCTCTAACACCTTTCATGGTTATTTGGTATATTCACTGATGAGGATCCACCATCAACTAGGTGCAGTATCTTCCCTGAGCCTTGGGTTGGGTGGATCCATTGACCTTCATACAACTCTCTTCTTTGCCTGTAAAATAGATAAATCTACCTGGCCCTTTAAAACGCACAGGTTTTGATGAGGATAAATGAAATAAAACCCATCAAAAGTACTTTGTGCTCTTAGGAAGAAAAGCATTCCACAAACCCAATGTATTATTAAAGAAAAAGCAAATTTGTCAGAAGGAGTTGGAAAGCCCCGAAGCACAGTGCCACGTAACTGAAAAATGCCACCACAAAGGAGCTCTTCCCCGAAATAAATGATGTGGCCTTCTCTGCTTAACATGCTCTCCCCATATTTCATCGTCTGCAAATGGGGTGACGTTACTGCCTGTTCTTTTCTTTTTTCTTTTTTTTTTCCTACCTCATTAATCCATGAGAGAATCAAATTGTTCCTCATATGGATTGCTCGGTGGCAGTTGGCTGGCTCCCTCTGTCTGATGCAGCCCATGGGGCTGTACTTAACTGGCCAAGGTCTGTGCTCGCTTTCCAAGTTTAATAATCACTTGATAGATTACCCTTTGTATAGTACACTATCGAAAGCCTTCTTATACAATTCGGGTAAAATATGCCTATGGTCTTTCTAGAGTCAACTCGTTTAGATACTTAATCAAATAGTCCTTTCAAGGGTGGCAGAATGGAATCATTTTTGTGAATTAGATCTTTCTTATTCTTGGTATGATGTGACATTTCTTAGTATTTTATAATGGTTTTTCAGGTGGAATTATTCTGGCGTCTTCCCCTATAAAAGCAATTCTAAAAGCCTGTTTTTGTCTGATAATTCTCATCCTGCCCCCAGCCCCAGGTAGAGTGGACTAATTACATTTAAAGACTACATTTTGTCTACCTTAGATTGGTTCAAATTTCGTCTGAAAGTTTTGAGATTTCTGTCTTGCATTGTTATGGTTTCCAGATTTTGCTCTATCAAATGCAGCTGTGATTTCTAAGAATGACTAAAACAAGATTGCATATCTTCCTTGTCAGGAGGGAATTTCTTCTCTCCACTGGAGGCTGCCTTGGCATCAAGGTCTTGGTATATTTGTCTTAGAAATTATTTATTTTCATTTTCTGCACATCATCTTTTTTTTTTTTCACTTTACCTGTCAAAGCTTGCACTTCAGAGTAGAATTAGGCATAGAAACACTTAAGTAGGAAACATTGACAAGGATTTTGCATAGTAAAATGGGATTATGCTTGTTTTTGGTTAAGGTTAAAATTGAGTTACTTAGCTTTTAGATAGTATGATTAAATTCATCTTTTCTGTAATATCATCATTATCTGACATTCCTTTTTCCCTTAAACTTTAAAGTTCTCTTCTTTATCCTGGCTGTATTTCTCAATGTTCTTGTTATTATTACATCAATAATATTTCTACATGTGTAAGTGACATGAATTAGTCCCTTCTTATTTTGTGGTTCTCTTCCATTTATTTCTTCCAAACCTTCTCTTGTGCAATTTAACTCCAGTATTACATAATAACCATCCTCATCATAGATTGATGCAAACTTGTAATGTCAGTGCTGACAGAGTAAAAGATATTTTTCTAGAGCCTGTCTCATGAAACTTGAACCATAATTTTTATCAGATGGAAAAAAATTGCTCCCAGTAGAGTGGAAGAGAAGAAAAGCACTTCTTTCCTTTAAAAGGAATTTTGAGTAGTTTTAATAACAAACCATTCTGGGCCATTGCTCTTGCGTCTAAGAGGTACCAATGTCCCTCACTTGTGCAGTTTGTGCTTAAAACAGTGTCACTTGAATTCAATCAAGTACAGTCCTCTGATTACTTTTATTTCTGGGACAGATTTCAAGAGCAACTTCTAATTTTAGGTATTGTAGCTGAGATTCTTCCCATCCTCTGTACTCCACTGATGTTCTATGTGCATTAGCTTTCCTTTAAAGGCGACAATCATAGGCACTTCATAGAGGAAGCAGAAAGCTTGTGTGGGTGGAGGTGAGGGAGGCCAGAAAGAGAGGTAGATATATTTTTATATGGTTTTGTCTGTGTGTTTAATTTTGCATGACTGTGTTTACAAATAAGCAACTTTTCAGAGTCTATTTTGATAATTATAATCATAGAGACTAGAATACAATGTGAAGATACTCTAATTATTTAGAATAAGGCATAGCATCTCTTCTGTGAATACAACTCAGTTTGCATTCTTACTGTGCATATGATACATATAACACATATAGCATCCTCCTGGATATTTTAAATGTGCACATAATGATCAGCAGTCTTTTCTGTTTGCTATTATTGCAAAGACCAGGGCAGAGGAGCCAAAGAAGAGTGAGTATGGGTATACAAATTAGGAGTTCTGAAATTTCATTATGAAATATGTGTACCTGGGTGAGACTGGGATGCTCACTCAGATGAATGCAACCGTGCTGAATGAAATTCCCTTGGCTGGGTGCGGTGGCTTATGCCTGTAATCCCAGCAGTTTGGGAGGCCGAGGAGGGAGGATCACGAGGTCAAGGAGTTCTAGACCAGCCTGGCCAACATGATGAAAATCCGAGCTCTACTAAAAATACAAAAATTAGCTGGTCATGGTGCCACAAGCCTGTAATTCCAGCTACTCAGGAAGCTGAGGCAGGAGAATCACTTGAACCTGGAAGGCGGAGGTTGCAGTGAGCCGAGATCATGCCACTGCACTCTAGCTTGGGTGACAGAGCAAGATTCTGTCTCAAAAAAAAAAAAAAAAAAAAAAAAAAAAGGAAGAAAGAAATTCTCCTAAAGAAATTTTTTTTGTAATCCTCAATTGCCTAGAGCTCTGAGTTCTTACCTGTCTGCATGCAAAGACCTGAATGTGAGCAGGGTCTAGATCCTAGGTGGGAACCCCAGAGATTGTGAGTGTAATAAGGACTGAAGATTAGTGCCAGCATGGAAAAATGAAGGAATCCATCATCTTTCTGTTTGGAATATCGAGAATCATTTATGTTTCCCACTTCAGAACCAGACTATCCACTGTGTACCTCAGCATGGTTTCCATTATGTGCTTAATCACTCTCCGGGAAATTGCATATGGGAACTTGCAGCTTCCCTGTGAGTCAGGATCCCAGCCAGAATCGGATGGCATTTCCCTGAGCATTTAATAAAGTGATTACTTGCAAAGAAGTGAGCAGAATTAAGGGGAACACATAAGGGCTAATACCACACCCCTGGGCTAGCCACAAGGGAAAGCCATTACCAGCTACAAGGCCAGGGGCAAGAGCAGGGGACACATCCCAGTGGGGGCCGCTGAGGGCTGTAGCCACAGTGACAGTCAAGAGTGCAACCCCTACCACAGCACGACCCAGCACTAGGGAAGAAACTAACCTCTCTCAGGCCTGTTCTCTGGTGGCTGAAACCAAGTGGCTGCAGAGGCACGAGAGCCCCAGGAGATTCCGCCTTCTGGCCAGAGATCAGGGCAGAGGAGGCCGGGCTGAGCCGGAGCAGGAATAGAGGATGCCCGCACATTCTCCTCACATAACCCTGCTTCTACATGTTCCTGAAGTTCTTGGCTTTCCTTCTTGGTTTTCTCCTCCCGGCCTTATGCTGTCAGTTTCCCTGCGTAGCAGTATTTCCTCACTCTGTGCTGGCTGCCTGCGCCATCCCATCGTGCGATTGGCACCGCAGGCCTCCTCCATATGCGCGCTCCGGCGCCTCCCGCCGGCTCCGCGCGCGGCGCCATCCAGGGTGCCCGCCACTCTTCCCGCCGCCGCCCTCACCTGCGGGGGCTGCGCACGGGATGTCGCAACCGCCTTCCGGAACTGGAAACCTTTCCGGCACCAATATTTTGAAGTCACGCTTTGAGGTTGCAAATCTGTCGCTGATACATCCTTTCACATAGCACCGTTTGTATTTTGAGTGTTGCGTAGTAAATCGTAATTGCCACCAACTAAAATAGATTTAGGAAATAGGAAGTGTGGGCATTTCTTATAATTTACCATTCACGTTGAATCTTTTCCTCAGTGTGACTGCAATCACAGCTCTTGCATAAAACACCAAGTAACATGTTGGCCCGAACTGAACAAAACTGCTTATTCTCTTCAAATTGCATTAAGCTCAACGTTTCAGCCTAGCAGGTTTTCTCTCCACAGGAATTTTGAAGATGCCAGTTGATAATATGTCTACTTGCCAAAGCCCAGTTGAGTAATTTAAATTGTTGGTAATGTGGTCACTGGAAGTGCATGAATGTATCAGGATGAAATTTACATTGTCATCATTCTCTTTATGATAATTCAGAGAAAAATTTTGCAGATCTCTGCTAAGAATTCCTGTGTTCCATCTGACACAGCCGTGGGTGCCTCTGTATCCTCTGGACACTGGGAATCTCGTGTATGTGAATCATGCATTTCTCTTGGCTGTGCAGTTAAGTATTTCAGTGAAATTTGAGATTCATCTCTAGCATGCTGCTGTGGTCTGAATGTTTTTAACTCCCTCGAATTCCTATGTTGCAATCCTCACCCCAAGATGATGGCATTGGGAAGCGGGGCCTTTTGGGTAGAGCTCTCAAGAATGGTGTTGGTGCCTTATGAAAGAGACCTGAGAGAGACGCTCCACCCCTTCTACCATGTGAGGACACGCCAGGAGGTACCACCTATGAACCAGAAAGTGGGCCCCTAACCAGCCACTTAATATGCCTTGATCTTGGACTGTACTGCCTCCGGATCTGTAACAAAGAAATTTCTTTTGCTCATAAACCACCCAGTCTATGGTATTTTATTATAGCAATCTGGACAGACTAAGACTGATACATTTTGCACAGTGCAACACCCTGTCATTTTATTTTTTCACTTTCATTTGTTCATATTCGATCTATGAAAAACCCGTTACTTCTGCTTCCAAAGTATATTTAAGTATACCTTCAACTATACTCTTAATATCCAACTGTAGTGACAAACAGAAAGCCACCAGCATTTCTTCTGGACCACTGCCACAGTGTTATGTCTACTCTATTGCATGCTCAGTCATCTTCCTCCAATTTCTCCCCCACACAGCATCTAGAGTAACTTTTAAAAACATGAATCTAATTATTTCCCCCTAATTTGCAAGAATAATACAATGAACATTCATATGCTTGTTACTTATGTATACTCCTATGTTACCCCTGAACACCTCAGCACATATTTCTTAACAAGGAGTTCAGCGTTCTGCATAGCCACAGTAATGTTATCACCCCCAGGAAATTTAACTTTGATACAGTACTATTATCTACAAAACACTCATATTCAAACTTCCACAATTGTCCCAATAAGGTTCTTCATAGCTGTTGTTTTTGCTGTTGTTGTCACCTGTGTGTATGTTCATGATTAATTTAGTACCACACATTGAATTTAGCCATCATGATGTTCTAATTTCATTTTGAAGAGTCCATGTCTGTGGTATTACAGAATATCTCTCAGTTTGGATTTGTCTCATTGTTTTTGCAGATTTGCTTCAGGTTAAAGTGTTTAATTTTAATTTTTGCAAGAACACTACAGAGTAGATGTGGCCTCAGCGTATCACAGCAAGGGAACACACTGTTAATTTATTCTATTACAGGTGATGTGAAGTCTGATCATTTGGTCAAGGTATTACCCACTAGATTTTTTTCATTTTAAATGTTTCCTTTTCCTTTTATAATTTATCTGTTATCTGCAAGGTAATTTATCTAATTATCTGAAAAATTAAAAAAAATCTCCACTTAAAAAAATTATATGCAGAACTCTTCCAACTCTTTTCCATCTAAATGCCTTTATAAATGTTTTTCTCACCACTGTGTTTATTGCCTAATTAGCTCCTTCTTATATTTCATGTTTAGGATTAAATGTCTGTCTTCAGAGGAGCTGCTTATGATTATCCAGTCAAAGGAAACCTCTTACCAGCCATCAGCTACTCAGCATCATAGTACCCCGTTTGTTTCCTTTCTAGTACTTTCCTAAGGTGTGATTATGTGTCTGGCTATGTATTTATTACCTATAGCTATAACTATACTGTAAGGGCAGAAATACCGACTTTCTTTTTCACTATTATAACCCCAATGCTAAAATATAGAGAGCTATACACAACAAATAAACATTTGTTGAATGAGAAAATCAATGTATGCAAGAATAAATGTTATATCTTGATGGATTTTTTTTTACATACTCAGATATTTTAAAATAATTTTTGCAGCAAGAAGGCCAAGGAAATGGGGCAGAGTTGTGATTTTTTTTTTCTTTTTTTTGAGATACAGTCTTGCTCTGTCACCCAGGCAAGTTCAGTGGCACAACCTTAGCTCACCGCAATCTCCACCTCCCAGCTTTAAGCAACTCTTGTGCCTCAACCTCCCCAGTAGCTGGGACTGCAGACATGTGTCACCATGCCCGGCTAATTTTTTTGGTATTTTTAGTAAAGACGGGGTTTCGACATTTTGGCCAGGCTGCTCTTGAACTGCTGACCTCCACTGATGAGCCTGCTGCAGCCTCCCAAAGAACCGGGATTACAGGTATGAGCCACTGTGCCTGGCTGAGAGCTGTGAGGGTCTACACAAAATTTATACTCCTCTTTTCACAGTGTGGCTTTGTTAGTGGGAAGCAGCTGACCAGACAGGGACTACATTTCCAGTGCCCCTAGCATCCAGGTGTGGCCGCGAGATCAGTTCTTGTCAATATAATGTAGGTAGTGTTCTGTGTTTCACTTCCGGGTCCTGCTTTTAAGAAGTGAGTGGGACTGCTCCATTGTCTCTTGCTCTGTGTCAGCTAGAAGCTGTTAGAACTTGGCATACCCACAATCTAGAAGGATCCTAGATCCTTCAGCCATGACAGGGAAAAAGCTACCTGTCAGACTGCGATGGGAATAAGAACCAAATTTTCATTGCATATATCCACATAACATTTGCCATTTACTTGTAATAGCACCTAGAGTTACTCTGAATAATAGAGAAACAGAAATTTGGAAGACTGGTAATAGAAAAGAGAATAAAAGTGAAAAGAAAGTTGTGATTACTTAAGATTCCCTATTAGAATACTATTTTGAGAAGTATATATTTTCCAGATTCTTCAAGTCATATAGAGTAGGATTAGGCCTAAAAACACTCAGTGGGGAGACTTTGAAAATAATTTTACTACAGAGTAAAAGCAGGGGCTATCTTTGCCTTTGGAAAAGGTGAAAATGCAGTTGCTTAGCTTTTAGAGATGGTATGGTTAAACCTCATCGTTTCTGAGATCCTATACCCTACTGCCAAACTAATCTGGGGAAATTCCAGTGTAATTTAAGAGACAATCCATCAAATCTTTTCTGCGTTGCCTCCAGTAAATTTTATCTATTGTGAGTAGCATTACTAATGGAACAACAATCTAACTCGTAATTATTTATTATCAAGCCAGTGAATAAAAGGGTTTGCTGAAATTTAGAGATAGAGGGGATCTTCAGTTTATTTTACAGTGGACCAAATAATGTAAGTTCTTGCCTCCCAGAGTTCAAAGTTAGTTACTGGCCAAACTGAGTTTAGACACTAGGGCTCCCGGCCGTAGCAGTTAGGCACCTACTGTATTCAAAGCTATATGACACTCTAATCATGACTTAGTAAAAGTTATTTCGAAGGATTCAGTTGATTTTACCCATGTCTGTAGTTTGTTTCTGTTGTAACAGAGAAAAGTTGGTAGAGCATTTACCAATGTATATCCTATATTTGTATATGTCTACTTTGAATTAATGTGACTGTCACTAAACAAACATAATCAAGACACATTCAAATACTTGCGAAATTTTCAGGAGTATTTATTCTAGTGATAGTGTCGTTACTCATGACATTTTAAAATCCGTATTTATCATTATTTAAGAGCTCATGACACATTATTCTTTTAATTGTTTTTATTCTTTTGATTAGAAAAGTGATTGAATATACCCTGAGAACTGAAGACAAAAGAAGAAACATTAAAACCATGCAACTGGTTCACTCAAAAGTAATCATTCTAAACATGGTAAAGTGATTCCTTAAATGTAAATATGTCTAGGGGTATGTTTATGTCTGTGTGGTTGTATAATACTATAGAAATGGTTCTGCTTTGAAAGTTTTATCATGTATATTTGCTTACAAAATAAATTTCTTACTTTTAGCTATCTTATTGAGTTGGACAGCATACATAGATCTTTGTTTAACATTCCAACTATGGCAAGTTACTGAGTGAAATTTAAACGTTTTGATCCTTAAGAGGGTGCATTCTCTTGAATTAATTGAGTAAATCAACTGAATTTCTTTGTGTTAGTAAATATTCATCCTCAGATTTGTCATTTGAAAACAAACAAGAGATATTGAGCCAAAATCCGACAATTAAGGAAAGCGATTAACTTAAGGAATGCTATTTTGACTCAAATAGAAGGTGGCTACTATATGGTGAGACACTCTGAAGGTGTCATAAAAGGCAGGTTCAAAAGAAGAGTTCCAAAAAATACTTCAATGATGGAGGCACTTACCAAATAAAGATGTATTATCATGTGATGGCTATTTTAAAGAAAACATCTCTTCAATGCTCAAATTCTCATGTATTCACATGAGAATTTTAAAAATCATAAAATCCACTTCTCCACGTTATTGT
Organism: Cebus imitator; assembly: GCF_001604975.1. Taxonomy (NCBI): domain Eukaryota; kingdom Metazoa; phylum Chordata; class Mammalia; order Primates; family Cebidae; genus Cebus; species Cebus imitator. The sequence goes on along the minus strand of NW_016107465.1, from coordinate 5,096,092 downwards.
TATTTCTAGACATCTGCATGCACTGGCATGTAAAGGTGGGGGGCAAGCAATCAGAACTTGCCATCTTATACGTGTGTGCAGGAGAAAGCTGGATTTTGTCATTTCTTACACCCTGTCCCTGTTACAAAGAAAGAAAGAGAAATAAGAAAAAGAAAGAAGGAGGGAAAGAAGTTAGGAGGAAGGAAAAAAAAAGGGAGATACAAAGTACGAAAAGGAAAGGAAAGAGAGAGAAGGAGAAAGGGAGGGAAGAAGGAAGGAAGAAAGGAAGGCAAGGAAGAAAGGAAGGAAGGAAGGAAGATGGCTGTCCCAGTGTTCCTGTAGAGTAATAATAAAGCTAATACTTACAGATTAATTTAGGAAGCTAGTCTTAAACTTAGGGCAGACTAATAGTTTTTAAAATTATAGAGATAATGGTACTCTTCTGTAATATTTCTAATACTCTGGAACTCCAATTACAGCACAATTTGAAAATGAACTTAAGATGATGGAGCAGATCCACTCAGATACATATTAGATACTGTCTTCATAATCATAGAGTTTCCAGTGTACCACTTTTGAAAACCAGTTTTAGGCTGATGAAGCCCATTAGTGTGGTTAACCTCTCTCCCCAGGGCTCCCAAAGAAGGAAAACTCATGATAACCAGAAAAAGATAGCTGAACAAGGTTTTTAGAATCTGAGATCCTTAAAGATGAAGCACTTTGACCAGAATGGAATGTTAGTGCCTTTATCAACTCATTATCCTGCTTGTGCTCTAGCACTGTGCTCAACATGCCCATTAAAATCCACCACCTTCAACAATAAAATGTCACCCAGAATGACAGCCTATCTTTAATCATATTTTAATATAAAGCCTGAAAGAAAAATTGACTTTACAGACACATTTTGTTTTCCAGATCTGGGAAATCCAGTCACTACTTTAAATAAATTTAAACTATCACTTAAGTATAGTCTTTTTAGAAATTATGCACACAAATATACACATGGCTGAGAAACAAAAATTACTTTTCTCTTTCCATCTGACTATGTTAAATGATTTTGGAATTAAACCATAATTTGTAAAATTCTTATAGCAGTGACTGGATCATTACATCCTAACTCCTATGCATGTAACAAGTAGAATGGTAGATACTAGAATGTTTCACTCTTCCACTATGTGTAATGAAATACTTTTCTGTAATATAGAAATATAAAAATATCAATTAAATGATGAAAAAAAACTACGTCAGGTTTGTTGTTTACCTAATTATGCCTGCCAATAAAAATTTAGGGAAAGAAGATAAATAATCTAATTATTAAAGAGGATTTATTTTTGTGAATCTATATGGGGCTAAGCAAACTGTTTTAAGGATACAATACATCAATGTCTGCTTTCTGGGAGTCTACATTTTTAGAGCATTAAGATAGAAACAGACCAACAGAAAAGAAATACGGGAGTAACATAAGTAAATACGTAATATCTATAAACAGAAAAGGAAATAGGGATTACAAGGAGGAGGATATAGTAAACAAAGTTATTGGCTGGGCACGGTGGCTCACACCTGTAATCCCAGCACTTTGGGAGGCTGAGGCAGGTGGATCACTTGAGTCAGGAGTTTGAGACAAGCCTGGCCAACACGGTGAAACCCCGTCTCTACTAAAAATACAAAAACTGGCTGGGAGTGATGGCACGTGCCTGTAGTTCAGCTACTTGGGAGGCTGAGGCAGGAGAATCGCTTGAACCTGGGAGGCAGAGGCTACAGTGAACTGAGATCATGCCACTGCACTCCAGCCTGGGTGACAGAGCAAGACTCTGTCTTAAAAAAAAAAAAGAAGTTATTGTTTATTACACTTTATCTTAAAAAATCAGAAGTTAGCTACCCTTTTAGATTTCAGTAATTGAAAATATCAATCATACGTAAAGAATATACAAATAGTAACTAAAAAATGTACTTCCACTCAAAGGATTGGTAGTGAGTAGACCTTCAAAATCAAACTATTTCATTAGGCTTTTATTAGATATGGTAGGCCAAGGAATGACCTTCTAAAGCTGTCTGCATCCTAACTTCCAGAACCTGTGTATAGGTTACTTTACATAGCAAAGGAGACTTTCTGTAATTAAGAGTCTTGAGATGGGAAAATTATACTAGACTATTTGGGTGGGCTGAGTGTATTGGCAAGGTCCTTATAAGAAAAACAGGGGGAAAGGAGAGTCAGAGGAGATGTGATGACTGAAACAGAGGTGGAAGTGGTGTGGGGTCATGAGCCAAGGAATGGGGGCAGTCTCTCAAAACTGGAAAGAACAAGGAAATAGATTGTCACCTAGAGCCTCCAGAAGGAATGTGGCCCTGACAGTCCATTTTGGATTTCTGACCTCCAGAACTATAAGACAACAAATCTGGGTTGGGTTAAGTCATGAAGTATGCGGTAATTTGTTACAGCAGCAACAGGAAGCTAATGCATTAGCTTTGGTGGGGGGAAGTGGTTTGTTAAGGAAAAGTCACACAAAATCAGATGCAATTTCTCTTCAAACAGATGATTTCTCAATTTAGATTTATGCCAAATCAACCAGCAACTGTTGTTTTTCTAATAGCTTTTCGACAGGAAATGAACTGTCATTTCTTCTGCCTCTTCTAGGTACCAGAGTGATGGTATTTTTTTTAAATATTATTTTACTTAATACAACAACTCTAAAAGGGAAGCATCAGCTCCTATTACAGATGAAGTAGCTGATTCTCAGAGAAAATAACTCAGTGCATTCCATGTCAGTGATAGACTGGGAGAAATTCAATAATGGAGTAGAAATTAGAATGCAGGTAAATTTATATTCCCTTTAAAGAGTAAATATACAAGACAGATAGATGAGACAGATTTAGATATAGCTATAGACCGGTAGGCAGGCAGACTGACAGGAGAGGAGAAAAACACAAAGAATTTTACAAATAGAATTTAGTGTGGCCAAGTTTACAGAGCAAAGTTTTGGCCTAGACAGTTACTAGAAAAGAAAAAATCTTTTGGATACTCCATCTAACCTCTTGGTTTCCTCTTCTGTAAAAGAAAGATAACAATAGACATTTCTTTCATAAAGAATCCCAAGGAACAGGGCTGAATGGTGTAACACTGAAGAGCTCTTTAAATGTTGATTCAACACTCTGTGGTCTACTTAGGATCCCCAAACCAATTTGTGACTCATTCAACACTAAGAGCTTATCTATTCTGAAGGAGGAAGAGAGACATTATAAATCAGGTGGCAATCAGTGATTCCAAAAGGAATTGAACATATTCTTTGTCCAAATGAACAGAAGATGTTGGTGTGAGTTGTGTGCTCTCAGTGGGCCGGAGCTGGTTACCAGAGGGTGAGCACAATGCAAGGGAATCTTCAAGAACAGCAGCTCCCAAGACATCTTGGATAAGTGTCTCAAGTTAAGTCATCAAGATGAATGAGGTCACCTAGATACAGTTTAGACAACTGCAAAGCAGAACAATGTGACTGAAGACTGGCTTAAGACCTCAGCACAACTACAGAGCCAACAGCAGCTGGAAACTCTTAAGAACTAAATGCAAAGGAGAGAGTAATTTTGACATCAAAGGGATCAGTCTGACAAATGAAAATCAAATTGGATGGACTTTAATGCAAACAGCTGGGTGTGATGCAACCTAAAGAGACCAATTTCCTGGAGTCAGCCAAAGAGATTTATTAGAATCCCACATATTTCTCAAGGAGAATGTAAATACAGATTTTTAAATTTTCAAATTTTTTTCCACTTCAAACAATGGAGGGGAGAGTACGGTAAGATAAATAGGCTGTACCGCAATATTTGGAATGATTTGATGGCTCAGCTTGTTCTGTGTCAAGATGTTTTCTTCTGTTGCTTCTACATTTTCCTTCCTTCTTGTCTTGTATTTCTCCTTTTAATGTGTAGAAAATTTTATCTTGAGATCATATATCAGAATGTAATGTGCTTGATTCAAAGAGTAAATATATTCATGCTGAATGATGTTTGTTACTGAAAGCTCATCTGAATGGGCCAGGACTCCACAGTGCCTTATGTGAAAGGAAATAATAGTATGTACCTGGCAACCGGCCTTTCCATGAAATGCACCAAGGGTGATACGGTTATCTGTCAGCTGTGGTTCAGATCAGAGGGTAGGTAGCTCATTTGCTAATGGAGAGAGTTTAAACTCAGGGTAAGTGAAAGGAAGAACCAAAGTTTATCATCAGCTAGCAAGCCAGCTATGAAGTGGCTTGAGGGAATACTGTCTGCTATTTTCTAACAGTGATCTACCCTTATTCTGTTACCATAGGTAAGCCATTTTAATCAGAATGCAAATATCAAGAGTAAAGAATTAAAGCTGTTGGAAAAGACAACACTATTGCATGTGTTATTGCCCTAATTCCTCCACTGTAATACAGTGAAAACTCCTTGAAGACAGAAACACTTACCCAAGAAGGATTGAATATGCTTAAACAGTGCACACTATTGTATCCCCAGAAATTTAACAAACTATAAGATATCCAGGGGACACACAATGTACAGTTGATGTGATAATGAGTAACATGAGCCAGAAATCTGTAAATGCCTCTAGATATGATTAAGTGTAAAGGGAGAGACAACATACCCCATTTCATTGTTGTCATTATCCATTTAAATTACCTCACGTTGCAGGATCTGCAAAGAAAATTTAAGCCATAAAATCTAGATTTAGTATTTATTTGGGGGTTCAAACAAGACACAGCAAAAGAAAATCCTCCAGTTTTTGATATCACTAAATAGGATCTGTTTGCCTCATTTGAGAACCTATGCAAAGATGTCTAAGTAGCATGTAGGAGACTTTAAGCTAACACACCACTTATCATGGTTGCTGGTGGATCAGGGAACAATTTCATTGACCTGTAGCTTTGCTCTTGTTCTTGTACCCTTCTAGCTTATTCCATTAACATGCTGAAGAAAGATGTGCAGGTAAGAGCTAATGGGCTCATCAGATATTAAGCCCGTTTCCTTTCTGTTTGCTACTTGCAGCTCCTGCTGGTTTCAAGTGTTTGGTTTTTCATTTAAAGGTATATTTTGTTGACATAATAAGCTATTTAGGGCCAGAACTCATTTAAGGCAAAGGTTATCCTGAAAATTCATGCTTGCAAATCAGCAAAATAGAAAATAGAGTACATGTATTTGTGTCTGGAAAATCCTGTTTGCAATTAGCTGATGAATCTGCCTCAAAGCCTGGGACACTGAAATGGTATATTTTGTTAGTCATATTTGGAGGAAAATATTTCAGATTTTTCAAGATTTACTAATCTAAGGAGTTTAAGACTTAATAAATAACAGTAAATGTGAAGCACTGGATTTCAACCATGATTTTGCAACCCAGATGATATATTTTTTTAGACTAGTGCAGAAGAGACAATACCAGTGGGGTGTGTGTGTGTGTGTGTGTGTGTGTGCAACTGTGTGTGTATACACATTAAGTATAAAGTCTAAACACTGCATTGTGATTACATTAGCTAGTTTACAAAAGCCAACTTGGCTGGCAAGGAACTTCTAAGCTGGAAAGAAAAATTTTAAAATATGTTTTGGATATCAGATAACTTAAGCATTAGAAAAAAGGGTAAGATCAACATTATCTGGCTAAACAGTCACAGAGTTTTCAAACACATTGGATATCAGTTCACAGTAGCAGTTGATTTTGGCATTCTCTGGATAAAATTAACCGTCTTCAAATAATACATGAGCTCACTCTGTAATGTCAAGCAAGGCTTGGAATGTCCAGATTTAAATTTAAATGCAAATTTCAAATGGTTCCCAGAATACTTAAATCCATTAAAATTATTTTCAGATCACAAAAATTACATTTTCTCCCATTTATCGAAACCCTCTCCTTTCCTTCTTACCTTTTACACTAAGAGAATTGAATAGGCAGAAATTCGACAGAATTCAATGTTGTAAACATACCACATGTCCAAGATTGGTTCAATTTAGGCAAATCTCATGTGTTTGGGATGCTCTAGACCTGTGCCATTTTAAGTTCTCATGAATATTTTTATGTTTGTCTCTTAGCCATTAGGAAGTTGACTCATTTATCTATGCGAGGAAGCTCTCAAGTAGCTGGTTCATTTTAGAATAAAACAGTTTTGAGTCAAAATAGTTTTAAGAATAACACTAGACTTTAGACTGTGTGGACACAAAAAAGATAAAATGAAAAATATAGATTGCACAACAGCAGAAAAAATGTAGAGGAGAAGGAGCTCAAAATCAGTTTCAGTCATTTGTGAGACGTCCTGACTTTGCAGAAAGGGTTATCTCAGCAGTTAGGAGTTTTCTACATAGTTAGCAATGGGAGCCAAAGAGGTTAAAACAGCTCATCACTTTATCAGGATTACTGAGGGTATGAGGGAGGCCTTAATGGTCTGGCAGTCCTTTTTGTCACAATTTAATGGCATATCGATCTTGCAGAGTGAACAATCATGACCTTCAACTGTTTACAGATGCTTTGGAAGGAAAAGGCTTAAGAAGCTTATTCCAGGGAAGCTGAGAAGGTTCAGCCCTGACCAGTCAAGTTGAGGAAGTCAAACAGCAATCAAAAAATCCCAGTTTGGGGGCAGCTTTCCACTAGGGGTGGCACTTACAACTGGGAAGATCACAAGTGCTTCAAGAAAAGCCAGTGGTGTTACAGACAATCAATAAATCAACCAGGAGTGTCATCAACCTAGAGGGGGAGGGGAGTGAGTAGTGTGCATGTGTGTGTGTGCACACAGATGAACAAACACACATGCCAGTGAAAGAGGAACCCTGTGCATTGGGCTGTGCATTTCTGCTGGAACAAGTTTCAAGAAAAGGTTTCACTTAGATGACTGTAAGGTTTGGAAGCTTGACATCAGCAGGCTGGAGATCCCAGGATGAGATCCCACATTTCATAAGACAAATCTGGGCAAAGAGCAATATGACAGAGTGTCTTTTTATATAACACAATTAATTTGAGGCTTACAGAAGACATTTTCATGAGTTCACATGAAACTGCCTGCTCAGATGTGGAGAGCTGCTTTTTGAGGGAAGATGAATGCACCACCATTAAATTCTCAGAAGGGAGAAGAGCTGTGATGTTTAGCTGCAGCATCTATTTCAGTGAATCTAACCTAAACTACTGTTGGATTCTAAAACAAAGCTTCCAGCCGTGGCTTTGTTGAATCTCCACTATGTTATCTGCAAGCCCCTGGCTGCTATCCAGGGAAAAAAACACAGCTCCTACCCTCAAACAGCCTACAAGTACTTTAACCAGTCCAGTTTCATATATCATTTCTGGCTATGAGGCTCTAATCCTTTGAGGGTTGCATGGTGGCCCCCAAAAAGATTTCTACATCCTTCTCTGAACTTGTGAATGTTAGGTTTTTTTTGTTTTTGTTTTTGTTTTTTTTAGAAAAAAAAAGGTTTTTGCAGATGTAGTTAAGGACTTGAGATCATCCTGCTTTTCTGGGTGAGCCCTGAATCCAATGGCAAGTGGCCTCATTAAAAGACACACAGAGTGGTGAAGGGGATGTAAAGACAGAGGCAGAGCTTGTGATGATGCAGTCCCAAACCAGGCAATACAAGAATTTCTGGCAGCCACCAAAAGCAAGGAGATGGGCATGGAAAGGACTCCCCGTAAAGTCTCCAGAAGGACTGTGGTTTTGCCACCACTTTGATTTTGGACTCAGCCTTCCAGAACTTTGAGGAAATAAATTTTTCTTAATTTAAGCCACCAAACTGGTGGTAATTTGTTAATGCAGCCATAGAAAACTAATGCAGACTTTTACCTAGATTAGCTTTAACCTTGCTTCCATGTACTTGACTTAATGACAATAAACAACAATGAGACCCAAGACGTATGTCTGCAAAGTTACTAAATTATAACAAAGTGCATCGTTTTTGTCTTTCTTTCTCACTACCAATTTGTTTGTTTTCTTTCAAATTTGTTTATAAAAGATTTAAGAGGGATGCACAGTAAGAGAAAGAAGTTGCTCCTCAAACTGTGGAATAGTGACAGGGAAAGAAGCAAGACAGTAGATCTTCATAGCATTGGCACCAGGGAATTGTGAGCAACTGCTCACAATTGGTGGCAATGCTGGACTTCAGCAGTGGGGTGTGCCCAGTGCACAGCTGCAAACAAGCTGTACAGTCCATTTTTACACTGCTAATAAAGACATACAGGAGACTGATTAATTAATACAAGAAAAAGACTTAATGGACTTACAGTTCCAAGTGGTTGGGGAGGCCTCACTATCATGTCCAAAGGCAAAAAGGAGCAAATCATGTCTTATGTGGATGGCAGTGGGCAAAGAGAGACAGTTTGTGCAGGGAAACTCCCCCTTATAAAACTGTCGGATCTCATAAGACTTATTCATTATCATGAGAAGATCACAGGAAAGACCTGCCCCCATGATTCAATTACTCCCCACCAAGTCCCTCCCACAACACGTGGGAATTCAAGATGAGATTTGGGTGGGGACACAGCCAAACCATATCACAAGCCAATATGTAATCACCCATAGAAACCTGTTACAATGTTGTGAAGTAGGTGGCTCGTGTGCTAGACATATCTCTAAAGCTGTCTCAAATTTTAGTTGGAGGAAAAGGAGCTCAAAATCAGCTTCAGTCATTTGTGGGTTGTCCTGACTTTGCAGGAAGGATTATCTGAGCTTTTAGGTACTTTCTAGATAGAAGCAATGGAGAAAGGAATAAATGTTGGTTACTGCCCCGTGCTAATTGAGTCTTTCTTCCCAAGAAGCAAGGTTAGTGACAGAACATCTTTAAGGTAGGAAGAGTCACACAGTGGTTCTGCTGCAATGGATGCCCTGGGAAATGCCCAAAAAGATGGATCCTGCTCTCTACTTGTCCAGGTCTTGCTTGAGATGGGTCTGAACCTGTGAACAGCCTTTCCCAGCCTCCAGTCTTTCTACAACCATTCCTTACTCTGACAAAGATATCTTCCCATAATGCCAATTTGATCATGGTTCTTGTCTATTCTGGCCATATGATGCCTTGGTGACCAGTCTCCCACCTAATTCCATCTCTTGCTTCATATTTTCCTAGACTGTCCTTGCATGGAGCAACACTTTAGCCATTCATAAGCTATTTGCACTGCCTCTGCAAAGGTGCTAAGCCTTTTCTGCACATCCATTTGGCTAGCTCATTTATGCTTCAAAATCAAGCTGAAGGGTCTTCTCTTGTGAGGATCACCCTGATTCTTAAAACAGAGTTAATTATTCTTTTGTTTGGGCTACCACTAGCCTACACTGAGCTTAAATTGGAAACTACTCATCAAATGGCTCTATTGTGTTTATATTACTATCTGTCCTAATGGACTTTGAGTGCAGGGAGTAGAAACTTTGCCTTTGCTGTAAATGCCTGTCTTCTGTGTCATTGTGTATTTTTTGTGTCTGGCCTAGGGCTGGACAAATAGTAGGTATTCAATCAATGTTTGATGGATAAATGAAAGAATAACTATTTCTTTCTGTGATTAGTAAGCTCTTAAAAGCTCTTAAGACATATATGTTTATTCACAAGTCATTAACATATAAACTTGTCTCAGCACTTAAAAGATCTTTGAGGGAGGAGACTGCTTTTTCTTATGTTTAAAAATTTAATAAGTTAATAGTTTTTCATAAATATAAAACAAATTTCTTATAGAAAATATGAAAAATAAAAATAAATATAAAAACAGAATCCATCTCAGTCCTGTCACCCAAAGATAAACACAATTAATTTTTATTTGCATATAATTAAAAATACATCCATATGTTCATGGGAGCAGATAATTGTGATAAAGTATAAGATGTATGAAAACACAGACAGCCATATGCTAATGTTCTCCCTCTCTCATGTGTGCGCACGCACACACAGGCGCACGCACACACACACACAGTAGTCATAGTCTATATTAGTTAAGGTCATACAAGTTGCTATAAAGCCCAGCCCCCAAGTGTATAATGGCTTAAACACCATAGAAATTTAAGTCTCACTTGCATAATATCTAAAACAGGTATGTATGATCAGCAAGATGAGGGGCCCAGACTACTTCCACCTTGTGGCTCTGCTATTCTCACCAGAGAGCTTGCAAGGTTTCTGTGTTCCCACACAAGAACAAGAAGTATAGGAAATTTCATGTGGGAGGTTTAAGGGATAGGCCTAGAGGTGACATCAATTAATTCCATTGGCTAGGACTCCACCAACATTGCCTATCCAAATGCAAAGCAGGATGGAAAACATTAATCTGTGTGTCCAGGGAGAAAGAAAAATGGGTTTGCCATTTTCTGCCTTACATTGAATATATTTTTGGTAACCTTATATTTTCTCTGAGAAATATTTTGTTATAATGATGTGATAACATTAACTACTATTGTAGAATTAGTGAGGCAAGTAGTAATGTTTGTTTTGCCAAACTGTCAACTTTTTTAAATGCTTGAAAACAATCATTTCATATATTGTGATTATATGTAATTAGCCACATACAAATCCCTGACAGTTATAGCTTCACTGTGAATTTTAATCTTAACCAACATACTGTGACTCTACTTACCAATATCTCAGGGGAATACAGGTTCCATTTTGCTTTAAATAAATGCCATCTCTCATGCCTCCCTTGTGTTTGCATTTGCCTGACCATGTTCCCAACATTCCTGAATCACTTTGTTTTATTTGTATCCCTTGTAAATTGTAGACCCAATCTCAAAATCTTCATCCTGTTTAGTAAATACTTTTAACTTTTTAAATATTTGCTTATCAATTAAACTATTAGTCAATAACATGTTATATTTTATCATTCTGAAAGTCATTGTTCTTACATACAGACTTTGTAACAAGTTTTACATTTATGTTGTCAGTCAACATGCTAGTTTATGCTTTTATTTTATATTTTATGATTTGCTTCCCCAAAAGTAATTTTTCTCTATTTAATAGGAAAACATTTATTTTTGTTTCATATCCTACAACTGGTTACCTTTGTAAAAAAGATGCTGAATAGATAACTCAGATTTCCAATATCGTTGTTCCATGTATGAACACATGAAATAAAGGAGGAAATAAATCTAATTATTTGTTTTTAAACATGAGTAGAAACTTTTTATGCTTTTATTTCCTTCTGCCTCCTCCAGCCCACTGCATAGTTTGATAACTTATATAGCCTGAGCTATTAGACCCAATTTACTATTAGCAATTATATGTCTTTTTCATGTGTTAAAGGGAGTTTTAGTCACTATAGAATTGTTGGGTTCTATCTTATTGCCACAAAACTCATATTTCTATGGTGATCTTAGTCATATTTTGCTTAACTCAAAACATTTCACCAAATCCTTAACATAGCTTAATTCTGTGAGAATAGGTAATTTATTCTGATAATTTCACAACAGAAAGTCATATTACCATAGTAATAAATATTCAACAAATTTAATCCACAAGGAGCCACATACCATTTATTCAACCTTATTTTTTATCTTATGAGATATAATTTAAGGTCCACCTTGACCCAGAGGCCATCCTTCTCCCTCCAGTCCACTTCCCTCTGTCTTCTATAATATTCATGGTTTATGTTTCATAGGGAAGCCATTAATTATAAGCCAGCTTCTAATATTACTTCATTGTTTGCATGCTTGTCTTATCTGACCAACTAAACAGTAATTTTCTTGATGGCAAAGGCCACGTTCAATTTTCTCTGTATAGCCACAGTCATCTATCATGGAAACAAGAAATATGGGCACGGCCTGCATATTTATTGCTTGGTTTGATAATATTAAAGGGTAGTTTTAGTTGTTAATTTCAAATTTCTTATTTCATTTAAGTTTGCAAAAGTTAAAAAGAATATAGCAGCTATCTGAGTTCATTTGTGCTGCTGTAACAGAATACCCGAGACTGGGTAATTTGTAATGAACAGAAATGTATTTTCTCACAGGTTTTAAGGCTGAGAAGTTTAAGGTTAAGTCACTGGCCTCCTGTGAGGGCCTTCTTGCTGTATCATCACATAACAAAAGGCAGAAAAGTAAAGGGGGCAGAGAGAGGGGAAGGAGGCTGAACCCAGCCCTTTATCATAGTGTAATTACTTCTTAATGGCCCCATCACCTCACAGTTACAACACAAATTAAATGTGAACATGAGTTTTGGAGGGGGCAAACATTCAAATCATAGGTCTGGCCTAGTTCAGATCAATTATTTATTTTTAATCCTCACACTCAGTGCAAAATGACATAAAAAGTCGACATGGTTGAAAGCAGGGCACCTAACTAAAATGAGAAAGAAAACCAACTCTTTGAGAGACAGGGGCATCAACTTTCTTTACTACTACAATAACAACCACAGCAACAACAATCAGCAGCAACCATAATAATAACTCCAACCTGTAAGGAGTGCCAGGCACAATGCTAAGTACTTGCACTGTCTGAAATAATTCTTACCTCGATCCTGCAGTTAACTGTTATTCTCCCCATTCATAAACACGAGAAAACAGACTTATAAAGATGAGAGAAAGAGAGAGAGAGAGAGAGAGAGAGAGAGAGAGAGAGAGAGAGAGAGAGAGAGAAATGGAAACAGTGAAAAAGATTATATGAATTTTAAGATTACATAATTTGGAATGTTGGAGCCAGGATTTGAATTACACGTCAATTTGCCGCTTATTCTCAAAATTATAGTCCACATTTATTGGTTAGCTATCATGAAAATACCTAATATCAAATTTTGCTTCTAAATGCAGCATCATATACTGAAAACAAAACGGGATTTTGCAATAAACAGAAATGGGTTAGAAATTTGATTCTCTTCTAGTTGTTGCTGTGTGAACATGGGTATGTTATTTAATCTCCTCTTCCCCAATTTCCTCATCTATAAAATAAGAATTATATTTACATCACAACTCTCTTAGGATAACCAGTGTTAATGTACAGAATGTGTTGGCACATGGTAGTTGTTCAACTGATAGCTTTTATTGTTAAAACAACTATCACTCATCATCCTGCCTTCTCCATATCTCAGGCTACCGAGATCTGAATTTTCTGTTCAAGGCTCATCTTAAATAATATATTTTTATGCTAATATTCATAATTAGCAGGTGACTAAAACCCTTGCATCTTAATCTTAATATCTCTTTATTTGTGTTATAAGGTGTTTCTTATATTTTCTCTTTAGTCAGTTATATCTATATCTGTATTCTTCTCTCTCTGAGTTTGTTACTTTTTCAATATAAAAACTACCACTTTCTTTTCTTTACACTCTGCAGCCTTATGTGGTGACTCACTTAGAGTAGGTCTCCAACAGTATTTGTCAACTTTGATTGACACAGCACTGTGTATTTGTTAACTGTCATGTTTGCTGAATGATTTAGAAAAACACAACTTCCTGTCCTTTCTGCCATTGGCCTCAACATTCTGATGCGTCATTCTATTGGTGGACTGTATCTGTAGGTACATAGTTGAATCAAGTGGGCAGATGAGCAACATGTTTTAAAATGCCTTTAAAAGAAAAGACTGAATTTTTAAAAATATTCTTATGGTAGGGCCACAGTTCTCAGTCTTGGTTGATTGAGTTGACACTTGACATGGTCTTTAATAATCAACATTGCTTTCAGTGAAAATGAGTTCCAGTGAGCTAAGGAGAACTTTAATGACGTTTAAAATATTGCATTAAATAAAATGTAGGGGAATTGGCATTGCAAGCTGACACTGTTTGAAAGTATTTTATAAGGAGAGAAAAAAGGAAGAAAGACTGTCCTGGAATCCTGTAAATAGCCAATAAAAATTCACCTTGTCTGTGTATTGTCCTAGGAGACACAATCTCATCTGCATTTATTAGAAGTAATGATATAGTGTCCTGCAGATAATTAACACAATAAAGTGCTGCTAATTTCACAGTGTCGTTATAAAATTTGCCAGTTCAAATTAGAAAGTGATTAACCCTCTGAGTGAGGCAATGACATTTCCATTCCCAGTTTGTGAATTAAATTTGAAAGGATGTTTCCTCTGGTTTAAAAGTTCAGCTCTCTCCCCATTCTTGTATCTTCTCTTTACCATGCCTTTCCAAGAATGAAGTCTTTGGATTCAGCAAGATAATTTATGACTATTTTGTATCCTAGAATGTTCAAGCTCTCAAAAAAAAAAGAAAAAAGAAAAAAGGAAGAAAGAAAAAAAGGAAAGAAAGCAAGAAAGCAAGCAAGAAAGAAAGAAAGAAAGAAAGAGAAGAAAGAAAGAAAGAAAAGAGAAAGAAAGAAGCATAGGCTTGTCTTGGAATAGAAATGAAGCCAATTTACTTTATTTAAAAGGAAAAGTGAAATTAAGAAAGGGATGAGAGGAGGAAGGAAAAGAGGGAAACTGAGAAGGAGGGAAGGAAAGAGGGAGAGGGAAATAGTAGTCTCTGAGGAGTCATAATTTCACTGAGTAATGAACTTCTTGTTGGTGCATATAAGTATGAAAATTCTCTATTAACAAGTTGCCTTCTGAACGTGCTTCATTTCAGTTAATGGCAGTTACTCCTTAACCTTTGCCCAGACACTACTTTATTCATTTACTACATATCTCTCCTCCACAACTGATTTTAATTAATTCCTTAAAAGGGAATAAATTCATTAAAGGGAAAAGGTGTAGAGTGTCTCATTTCAAATATTCTTACTCAACTGAAATCCTCTTAAAGAATATTTAATGAGAAAATGACATTGTAAAGGAATGAAACCTTGAATTAATGATAAAATTGCCCAACCTATTAAGACAACTATTAAGTGAACCAACCTAATGCATACATTTATAAAGCTGCTAAAAATATGGCGGCATGCCCATGTTCCCTCCTTCACTCCCTTACCTCCTCTAATCATTCAGGGCCAAAGAGTATGTAACTGACATGTGTAAGATGCTCTCTTAAAAAGTAGAAATTCATTTTCAAAGCACTAGAACTTGCTAGTTATCTTCAAGGAATAAAAATAATGAGAAATGTTCAGAGAGCTATCAAAGACTTCGTTTTAAGAGAGTTGCATTTCATGATTTCCTCAATATTTATGAATGCATTTGTTACTGTTGATTCCTTCTTCACAAAACTGTGCAATTTTGACACTGAAATACCAAAAGGATTTTGTCTTAGGACTTACTAGTTTGCAAGTGACGAAAATTTAACTGGAACCAGTTTTAATACAAAGAAGAGATCTTCTTGGCTAATGATCCTGGATCCAGGGCCTCAGAAGATGGCATTTAGACTCTGCCTCTCCATCTTTTAGTTCCCCTTTCCTCTACATGACTTTATTCTCAAGCTGATTCTGTTTCCACATGACCCTCCCAGCACCAAATTCATACCTTAGCAGCTACACAATGCTCTTGGAGAGATAGCAAGACCCTAACCTGGTTCTCATTCATGCAGACTAGACAGGTATAATGCCCTAACCAACCACCGTCACTCTGACTAGCAAGCCTGAGGTACATGTCCATCCTGAGCAGAAGGGTTAATCTACCCAAACAAATGACTAAGATAGAGGGAAAGGCGATTCTCCAAAGGTTAATGGGATATTATTCCAAACAGAGGAAAAGGCAAAAACAAGGAATGTTGAACCATTAAAATTAACTGAGACCCACAGCAATTATCTGGTGTAAACACATGTTCTAACTGAGAAGACTGACTTCTGAAGAGGCTATACATGCATACCTGGTAGTGCCAGAATTCTGGAGTCAGACTGAGCTTTAGACATTCTTCTATCATTCATCTGTGCTTTAGAAAACTGATGGACTAAATGGACTCCACTGTCCTTCTCAATCTGATATCTGGCAACTCTGATTCCAGGTGGAGAGTAGGGGCAGTGACTCTGAATGAGCCAGACGCCAGCAGCCTTAGTCCCAGCTCCATCATTTAAAAGCCATGTAACTTTGAGAAATTCCCTTCTGTTCTTGGCCTTTAGCTTCTTTACCCATAAAATAAGAAATTAGTATTAATCAATGGTTTTGGCCTTTTTATTGGGGTCAAACCCTTTTTAGTAATTAAATATCAATAACCCTCAATTAAGCAGTTCCTAGTCTATGTGTATTTAACTGATGTAGGCTTCTGACTTGGATGCTTTATGAGTGCATTGCTGTTCAAAAAAACTTGTTCATCAATGACTAGGAAAATTCTTAATGCCACAACAGCACTCGGTGGGATTGTTACTAATAATGTGGAGAGTCATCAATAAAATACCCCATAGGGCACCCCATCCTCCCATCCTTCACCAGATACTCGAGATTCCCATTTGGGATGTGGAGTCTATACACCAGCACTGAAAGGTTTTCTGTTAGAGTTGTCATTGGTGTTTTTAGTAAGCAATTTGTGATTCTCAGAAAAGTGTTCTTTAGTAGTTCAGAGGGAATTTACCAAATACTATCTCTGGAACTCCAAAACCCAGAAGGACCTGTGGTGAGTGCATTGGGAGCTTGATTGAGGAGAGGGCTGAAGCCAAATGTCAAGCAAGGGTGGACAGCTTGCTCGTTCTTATTTTCATTGACAGGAAATAATCTGTCTCTCACATGAGTTCTTTGAGAGTTGACTACCTACAATTGGCACAATGAAATCCTTCATTGTAATTGCCTAGAAACAAATACCTTTTTGATGTCTGGATTTTTAAGTACAACATGCTTTCCAAGATGCATCCCTCTTGCTTGCCAGTGAGTGCCTGCCTACCACACAAATCAAATGTGGGGAAGGGCGGTCAGCTTGCTAATTCACTCTGTGGAACATTTGGGCTCTCCGGAACTTGTTAGGAAGCCAATGAACCAGATAATCTTCCACATCCCACCAGCTCTAAAGTGTGAAACACAATAAAAAGTCAGATGTATTCAAGTTCTTAATGTCCATTGGTAGGCAAGCTGAGAAAAGAATTTTCTCACATCTGAGTTTTCATTTACTTAAAGCACTCTCTTGCCCTCTCTCTCTCTCTCTTTCACACACACACATACACACACACACACACACACACACACACACTCCTTTATAGACTTACTAATATCCTAACCCACAACCTAGAGGCATAATTCCTTTTTTGCTATTACTAGTTTCTTCCCTTGGTAACTTGACAAGAAATTAAAGTTTCTTTGCTGTATCTTCTGCTGAAAAGGCAGATTGAGGGAAAGTACATATTTAGATTTGATTTGATTACAGCTCCTGCAAAAACCCCATGTGGAGATGATATCCTGGTGGTATGTTCTATTGCACAACAGAAGGTAGCAAAGCAGGCATTTAAAGCTAGTCTCTGATTTATGGGTGAAATCTTCAGAGCGGGAGTGCCTGGGAGCAGAGGGTGTAATTGTTGGGTGTGCTGATTGGAAAGACAAGGGAAGAAAGAAAACAAACGTCTAGTTACTCAATATTGTTTTAGTGTACTTAAACTGAGACTATTTCATCCACTGTCAAGGAAACAATTGCTTAACCTTAATCTATGTAACAATTTCTCACACACATAGATGTCATTTCACTATTAAATGAGGACTTTTTTCTACAAACTTCAGCCCACAGCCTGTCTTGCCTTAAGGAGGAGGCTTTGCCTTTTCATCTCCCTGTACTTACATCATGCCTTCTCCCCATGAAGGTTGTTCTCTGTATTTTACTGTGCATTTAATTTTATGTAATTTTGTCAATGATACTATTTATTGCATAATTATAGTTTAGAATGTATGTATTCTATTAACTAAAAAAACTTGAAACTTATCTGTTAAGCTGTGTTTACATGAATAAACATTCTTTTATCTGATCCTTGGTTGGAGTTAGGAGGTTAGCTCCCCTAATTTCCCTTTCAAACCAGTGAAAATCTAAAGGAAGGGAAGGTTAAATGAGATGTTTACGTCTTCACTTTTTTAGACAGTGCTTGAATACCAACACCTGTGTGTATAATATCTTTTCTCTTGGAGTTCAGACAAAAACTGGTGAATCTGTTAATATATCTTCTTCATGGCTAGTTTTTTTCTTTGAGAAAAAAACCTACGCTATATACAATATTAAGCATTTTACAAACATAATTTTATATAGATCTACTTTACATATGGGGAAACAGCTTCTAATTTAACCTGACTGACCTAGAATCAGACAGCCAGCATTCGGATTAGGTGGGTCTGCCCCTCTAATGTCCACACTTACCCACTGCATCATGGAGCCTTCGGTGCAAACCAATTTATTTTTAGTATGCCACATTTACATGAACATTCAGAAAGGGCATTGACTTAAGTAGGGTGAAGCTGACTCAAGCATAACTTAAGCACTGATTAATATCTACCAGTCATGTGACTGGAGACACATGGTTCCCCCACTTGGAGCCTCACTTTTCTCAATAGTGAGTTGAACAAAGCTACAAGATGTCTTCCAGTGCCAACAATCCAACAATGTGTTATTTGATTGAAAGTTTTAGCTTAGACTCCTATAACTAACTGTATAGGAAGCTAAAACTGAAAAAGAAAATATGTGAATTCAAACCCCCTTGAGGTTATAAACCTAATCTACATTAAGATAATGAGAAGACTCCATTTAGAGAAACAACAGCCAGAAAAAAAGGGTAGAGCCCTGTGTGTACCTTAACTTGCTACAGAAAGTCCTCCCCACCCCAGGGGCAAGTTTAAGAGTGAAGTGCAAGATAGTATCATAAGCGTTTGCAATGATCAAACAGCCAAAGATTTTTAATTTATTATTTCACCTGGAGATATTTTGATGCTACCATCATTTTAGTTGCATTTATTTATGTTTACTGTCCTCTTTTGGATTGCATTAAAGCTTAGCCAACATACAACTCAAACAAATCAAGAACAAAGGCTTTTGTAAAAATGTTGTAACCCTTTCAACTGGGGAACATGGCTGAGTCAGTGCAGCAGGCTGCCAGCCCCACGGTGGCTTCATGGCTACTGCTAGAGCACTTGGCTCTGGTGGCTACTGGTCCAGGACCTCCTACCTTAATGAGGTTTTAGGGATGTCGCTGATATAAAATCCAGCAAGTTTTGCAATTCAACAGGGAAAAGGACAGGTACAGACTTGATGCGTTGCTAAAGGGGAAAACAATTTAATTTTAAATTTGAACACAATGTTTCTAATTTTCCTGGATATGATTAGAAGGAGGTTTCCCAAGTGGGAGAAGTAGGCTAAAAGCCCTAAGTAATAGAATGATTAGAGGGAAGCAGAGAAATATTTAGGTGGTTACAAGAATTGTTCTAGTGAGGGATGGGAAAAATTTAAAATGGGACAATGAGAATTGAAAGAAAAATGGGCAGAAAAATCTTTGCTCTAAAGCTGAATCTTTGGCTATGGAGGTCAATTATATAAAGATGAGAAAGAAGTCAAGATCAAAGATGTCTCTGTGGCTCTTGGCTTGGACAACTGAGTAGAGGGTGGTGCTGTGCTGTAATAGAAGGGAAGCAGGAGGAGGAACATGTATAAACAACATCTAATGAGTTCGGTTTGGGAACATGTTGAGTGTGTAGTAGCCGCAGGTTATCAAAGCAGAGATGTGGAGTGTGGAAGAAGGCTGAACAAGCAATATAAAATGTGGATGTCATTTACAAATAGGTAGCAGAAGTTACAGGTATGGTGAAGAGCCTCCAGAAATGCTGAGTAGACTGAAGCAGAAGGTTTGAGGATAGGACCCTGAGGAACACCAGTGTGTTACATGTGGGCAGGAGGAAAAGTATCTGCAAAGAGAAATAAGGAATCACTAAAAGGTAGGAGGGCAATGAAAGGCAAAGGTCAAAAGAGCTTCCAAAAAGTGAAGAGTCTAAGGATGAAGAAAAGCCCAGAACAGGAAGCAGAGTGAAATTAGACAATCTTCACCAATTTTGCAATTTTAACTGTGGACAAGCTTATTCAAGTGCATAAAAACAACGCGATACATGGTGTAGTAGAAAGGTGATTGACCTTTCCTTTCCTATCTCTTTGGCCTTGGGCAGGTCCTTTAAGTACTTGGAATCTCATATTCATATCTGTAAAATAGGAGCCACATTAACATTTTTCTGTTTAGATGATTGATGTAAGACTATACAAACGAAACAAAAATATTTGCACATGGCAATGTGAAGCAAATGCAGGACAGACATCTTGGTGATTATTGATATGATGTACATGGTGTATGCCTTAGTACATTTTTAAATGATTTACATTGTACTGATATAAATATGATCTATCTGAAAATAGGCATTATTTTTGGTAACATATATATCATCTGGTAGATGCTGAATACTTAATAAAACTTTTCCATTAGAATGAATAAGCCAAACTCTAAAGTAAAAGCTTAATTGCCAGGCTGTCCTAAAAAATAAGGTAAATTTGGCTTTTCATATCCTAAGCAGGTATTTAGCAGCAAACATTTCCATTCAAAAAGAAAATAATATACACTGTGAAGACTCCCAGAAAAGCAGTGCTCTCCCATTCAAAAAGAATAAAATTTTTGCAGCTTTTTTAAGATTCCAATCCAATTAAAGCTCTACTTAAATTGTTCTTTCCTGATTCTTGACTGGTATGGGATGCAATAATGCCTGGCAATTGTCCACAGTAGGCATTGAAGGTAATGAATTTCTTAGAATGTCATTCCTTACCTATAATGAAAATATCACCCACCTATCTCATATAAGCAAGATGCTAAATTAACCATGAAGATTTTGGCAGCATTTGCAGAAATGGGTAAAACCAGTACTGGAAGCTGTGGCTTGCTAATAGCATTGCGTTATTCATTATGGGTGAGCATTGAACACACACATATTCCATAAATACTGATTCTTGTGCCTAAAGAAGGTATAGCATCTTCCTTAGATTCCATGTCTTTACTCATATAGTCATTAAGTCTAAACTTGGAGAAGGTTATAGGTATCATTTTTCTACCATGATTGGAGACTTATTTATTCAAACAACCTGGTAAAAATTAATACCTCTGTAACTTTTTAAATAACAAAACACGACAGTAGCTTAAATATCCAAAGTATCAAAGCATGTTTGATTTAAGATCTTAATTCTGGTCTCTTATTTAATGACCCTTCCTTTCTGACTTGAACAATATCAGATATGGTCACAAGAGGTCATAAAAACTCACAAGAAAGAATAAAGGGTGGAACATTTAGCATCCAGGATGGGACTCTGAATCTAGACTGTATTCCTAATCTGCCAAAAAGAATAAAATAAGAAAGGAGGAGGAGAAGAAGGAAAAGAAGAAATATAGAAAAGAAAAATGCTGAGATTAATTTGACAATTTGCAAAATTAACATACCAATAAAGAGAGACAATAACTAAAAGCCACTTTGGGGGCTTTTGGAGCACTAATGAATACTTATTGAGATCTTTTAATGTTCTGGGAATGAGACCATCACATTCTATTATTTCTTTTTTTTTTTTTTTTT
>NW_016107465.1:5020387-5074563 GCF_001604975.1 Cebus imitator | reverse complement strand
GGCCTCCCAAAGTGCTGGGATTACAGGCTTGAGCCACCGCGCCTGGCCCTTCTATTATTTCTTAAGGAACTTCAAGTGCTGCTTCTAATTGTTATAAAATAGTTCCGGAGGAGTTCCTCAGTACTAGGCACTCTGCCATGTGCTGGGCATACAGAAATCAACCAGACATTTGTTTTGATTTCTCACCATTATGTAAAGCTGTAGGGTGTGCAGCATAAGGAAGGGAAGGGTAAATTAGGGATCTGAAAGCCCCGTGATTGGTAATCTACAGCAATCTGGAGAGTTAGGTTCCATGCTAGGTTGTCAACCATTCTAAATGAAAGAATAATTGACTCTAATGAAAGAACTTGAAGAATGGACCTGGTACTGTTTAAAGCAGTAATAAAGTCAGTTTTAAGTAAGGGGAGCAGATAGTATACATATATTTTCATGCTCTGAAAAAATTCTTAAAAAAGCATGTCTTCTTCACTTATTTGCAAATAAGCAAACTGATTCAGGAGTTTTAAGTAACTTGTTCAAGTTTCCACAGTTGTGTGTGACTATACCAACCATGACTATTTAGATTTCAAGGGAAAGAATGAAACTTGGCTTAAAACATATCAGGCAGAAGGAAGCCTAGTGGTTTACTTAACTACACTATGAGAAGGGTGGAAGTGCAGTTGGTCCTCAAAAATGACTAGAATCAAGTTCAAATGCTGCCAGGAGTTCCTGCCTCAGCTCCAATTTCTATTGTTTCTGGCTTCATGGTTTCATATAGCTCCCTCCTTGAAGTTAAGAACATGGCTATTTGACAACTCAGGTTTGTAACTCCAAAAACCACCTGGGTGTCAAGTTAAATTTTTTTTTAAGGAAATGTAGTGATTGGTTCAACCTGGATTTGGTACCCATCCTTGGACCAATCAATAATCCAGGATGCTGGGTTATAATAAGCGAACCACTGGAGTCAGGAATCAGGTAACTGTGGCCAATGGTGTAGGGTGTCTCTAAGACAGTAGAAGCTTCTTTCAAACTACCACTCTGGGCTGACAAAGATCAGAGGTCGATTACAATTTTTCATCACTTGTGTAATTGCTTCCAAAAAAAAAAAACCAGATCTGTGCCAATCAAGGAATTTAAAATTTCAGCAGGGCAATAGCAAAAGAAAGCTGTCTATGTTCAAATTCTGGCTGCATAACTTATTAGCTGTGTGGCCTTGGACAAATTACTTAATGCCTCCTACTTAAGCTTCTCATCTGCAAAATTGTAGTAATAATGTTACTTACTTTGCAGAGATTTTGAAATTCAGTAGCCCCAAATTGAATTTCGCCTTCTTTCCCCTGAAACTGACACCTGCTCACAGCTTCCCGTTGTCAATTAGCGGTATCAACAATTCCTCAGATTTCATGTTCAAAATCTTAGAGTTGTCTTTGAGGCTTCCCTTTCTTCCATGCCTCATTTTTCAGATGTCCTTCTACTTGCTATTTCATCTTTCAAGATGCCTTTTATAGTTATCACCACCATGTCACAAGAGGACCAATCAGTATTATCTGGAGCACAGTTATAGTCTCCTAACAGGTCTCTCTTCTTAGAAAAGATAAACTCTTTCATCCATTTTTGACAGCCTTTCCAGGTGACTCGTTCTCTTTGAAAATAGCCTTCAACTCATTAGTCTAAATAAGAAAAAGACAAAATTTTAAGTTTTCTGTTATCCTATATTATTTGATTTTTGGTTTCTTAAAATTCTTAACTTTAGAAAAAGAGTGAATGTTGGATTAATGAGTATGTATGTGTGTGTGTGTATATACATATATATATATATATATATATATATATATATATATAATGCTTTTTAATAAACTAATGCTTTTAATATAGTGTATATACCTAAATATTCCATACTTCCAAAACCAATTTGTTTTTATAAAATAATGTATGTGCCATGTTGATATTATTTTATAAATGTGCTTACTATATATAGACTACATTAGACTATATTAGACTATATTACTATTATAGGCTATATATAGACTATATTAAAAGCATTATTTTATAAATAAATTATAAACATATTAATGTAAATGTACATGATGTTAAAATAGTTTATTATAAATTATTATAAATTATTCAAATTATTAATTCTAAATTATTTTTCTTTTATTTGCAAATAATTTTCTATTAGTCAAATTTTGCTTTGTTTTAATTAAATGGGATTTGAAATATTGAACTGGGGAGAAGGAGCTATACAATTTTTAAAACAGAGCAGTTATATCATATTGTGAATGTGCTTGTTAAGAAGACACTGATTATATTTTGATCAGTATGTTGGATGGAATGAAAGCCTGGATAAAAACTTAGCAGGTAAATGTCAGGTGAATTACCAGATGGAAAAAGAGCATCACACTACTTTTGTTCCTTTTTGTTTTTCATCTCGATTTTTTTAAAAGAAGATATATGCTAAAACTCTAGTTCTTTCTTAATTGACGGCAAATTAGAAAAAACACCAGAGAACTTTGAGTTATAAATTTTGAAAGGCAATAAAGTTCCCTGAATAATTAAAACGGGAAAATAATTGCTTCTTGAGGCTGTGCGATTTCAAAATGTATTGAGAAATAGACTGCATAGGTGTATAACATCCCTGGCACTAATTTAGAAAATATACTATGAGTATTTATTTATTTTCAGAATTATTTAAAGTGGTTTCAGTGTGGGTTTGTATGTTTTAAACACAAGTAATTTATAGCACTCGAAAGTTGAAAAAAAAAAAAACTACAAAAAGCCGTACGTATTGTTTCAAAATGCTGTATTTTTAAAAATTTTGCCATAAATTGTATAACATCCTCTTAAATATGTAAGTGTTCAGTAAATATTTATGCTTTCCTGTGCTCATTAAAATTTCACTTTTCATAGTAAATATCATTTAATTTAAGCCTTGTTAATATTAAACAATGTAAACATGATGCAAATACAAGTAAGTTTTGAAAAGTATACTATTTTTGCTATCTTCTCTTTAGTGCAGATGATGTAGCATGATGAATGCCCTGCACTTATGTAAAGGTACATAGTTTTGTATCATTCAAACCTCCCTTTTGTAAAGTGGCAAATGATAGAGCTGCTTTTCATCCAAGAACCACCTTTTTGGTTTAACTTCTTATTAACCAGATACTGAAAATCAAACCAGCCTATTCTGTATTCTGAAGAGACACACACACAAATGCACACACTCAGACACATAGTCAAACACACCAATAATGTAAACAGCAGACAAACTGAAGTTAAGAATCACTTGGTGTTTTGAAGTCAATGGTTTCCATGATCCTCAGTTTCAAAATAATTGTACATATGCTTGTCTCCCTTTCTAATATCAGGTCAGGGTCTAATGTTTTCTAGCTACAGCAGACACACACCTTTTGGTTCTGAAGGGCATCCCTGTATGACAAGACAGCTGCTGTATGAAAAACTTCAAGTGAATAGGCTGCATTAAGAGTTAAAAAAAACACAACTGAGTAGAGTACCTAAATTGTATTCTCTTTCTGATACTGAGTTACCACTTGTCTGTAAAGTATAGGTATATTTTTCTTTGAAGGCAAAGGGGATTGAGATAAAGGAAAAGTACATGTAGAGCTTTTGCTATATTTGTCATGTTTCATTTCTGTAAAAAAAATATGAAGCTAAATATTAAGATTTGACAGAACTGGATGATGAGTACCGGAGTTTTGCTATATTATACTCTATATTCTCTATTATTATGCTTTCCTACTAATTTTCTGCCTTGGAAAAGGTTTCTAGGTGCTGAAAAATAAAATCCCAGCTTCTTGGCATGGCAAGCAAGCTTGTTATTATGTGGCTTCTGTTTGCTTCTCTGCCCTCACTATTCTCCCTTTGACCTCCCTGGAATTATTGACTCATTAATAGTTTCTAAAAGAGACACGAAACTGCATTTCAGCTCTTGATATTATCAGAATATTCCCATCCCAGTCTGTTTGGTTAACTCCTGTTCCCACTGTAAAACCTCAGGTAGGCATCACCTCCTCTCTAAAGGCCCATGTGACTCTTCCCCACAGAACTGGCTTATCTTTGCACCTGCAAGAAGCACATTACTGCATTGTGTTTTTGTTTATCTCCTCTAGACAATGAACTCCTTATAGGCCAGAGTTATCCACTCCTGGCACTGTCTGGTACAAATTTTAAAAAATTTTCATAGCTATTATTCTTCATTTTTAATGTAATTCACTCCCATTTTAAAGATTTCAATGGTTTAGAAATGTGTAAGGTAAAAGTACGTCCTCTTCCTCATTCCCAACTTCCTATACCCACTCCATGGTTAACAGTGACTTATTTATATTCTAGAAACATTCTTCGTATATACTAGGATATAAGGATATAAACTAACATATGAATAAATAAAGGCTGATAATCGCTTTTACATATAAATGGGACAGTGAACATTGTATATAATGTTCTGCATCTTGTTTTTTTTTTTAATATAACAAATTGCATCTTTGTCTTCTATTTATATGAATACATATAGATCCACATTATGCTTCTTAAAACTACAAGCAAGTAACATACAACTTGGTTGAAACTGTAAAAAGGATATAGAGGTTCATTAACTGGGAAGAACAACCTCAGGACTGGCTGGATCTAGCAATCGACAATGTCATCAAGAACTTACTTTTATCACTCCGCTTGCGTTCCCTGGTATTAGTTCTATCCTTGGATGGTTTCACTCATGGTGGAAACAAACTGATATACAAAGACTAGGTTTCACATCTAAAGCCACACTCTTGAGAACAATAGAGTATGAGAATGCATGGTTTTCTTCTCACCAATGCCAGGGGTTATCACGGAGACACAAGCATGCTGCTATTGCATGTTGTTGATCAGAACTCTTGAATTCAGAACTTTCTGGTACCTCGTAGTACCAGAGATTAGTGTGAAAAAGTTAGGTTGCTATGTGGTCAAGATGATGGTGTTGATAATGGAAGTGAGAAAGTCTGGGCCCAAGGAAGCGTTATGCAAGAAGCTTGAGATATTTAGTCAATTTGAACTGAAGATCAGAGGAAAATCAGATTGCTGTTAACATGAGAGGTTATCTCAGAGAAGACAGACAAGAAGTCTCAGATAAAAAGTTTTCCTGGCCAGTGCAGAGGCTCAGACCTGTAATCTCAGCACTTTGGAAGGCTGAGGCCCGTGGATCACTTGAGGTCAGGAGTTTGGAGTTTGAGACCAGACTGGCAAATATGGTGAAACTTCGCATCTACTAAAGATACAAAAATTAGCCAGATGTTGTGGCAGGGGCCTGTAGTCCCAGCTACTCTGGAGGATAGGGCAGGAGAATTGCTTGATGCTAGGAGGCAGAAGTTGCAGTGAGCCAAGATTGTGACAATGTACTCCAGCCTGGGTGACAGGGCAAGACTCCATCTCAAAAAAAAAAAAAAAAAGTTTTCCTTTATCTTCTGGCTGATGCTTAAAACATGATCATAAAAGACCTGATCCTTCATTTACAAAGAATTTTGTTAACATTTTGATGTATTTGAAAAGGTAGCAGAGTGTGTCATTGCGTGTCAATGATGGTCCACTATGGAGAATGAAGCCCCAAACAACAGGGAGAGAAAAATGATCCACCAAGGATGGCTGTACAGGTGGGGCTGGGGAGGAAATTGCAGGGGATGAGCAGAGGTGGCCTACCGGAAAGGAAAGGCGTCCAGTCATAAAGGACTGTTTCAGAGTTTGTCCTAAAGCTGGAGCTGAAACGTTTAGTCTGAAGTCTTCAGTATAGTACCTATCAATTCAGTTGTATCCAAAGAGAAAAAGTGTCATCACTCAAGGTACCAGGGTCTGGGTGCTGGGGAGGTTTAGAAGAGGATGAAAACTCAGTGATCTATGAATAAACACAGAAACATTTAAAAAAAATTAAACAGCCAGGCATGGTGGCTCATGCCTGTAATCCCAGCACTTTGAAAGGCCAAGGCGGACAGATCACCTGAGGTCAGGAGTTCAAGACCAGCCTGGCCAACATGGTAAAACCCCGTCTCTACTAAAAATACAAAAATCAGCGGGGGCATAGTGGCATAGGGGCACCTGTAGGTGGGATTATTTTCTGAGGCACAAGAATTGCTTGAACCCAGGCGGCAGAGGTTGGAGTGAGCCAAGATCATGACAGACTGAGACTCTGTCAAAAAATAAAAATAAAAATATTCCAGCTCGTGGAAAATTTCAGATTGACTGCATATATATGTATATGCAGACAAATTTAGACCATCATATTCAGATTAATTATACACCCCCACACACATACACACACACACAGAGAGAGAGAGAAAGAGAGAGAGAGAGAGAGAGAGAGAGGAGAGAGACAGGTGAATTTAGGATTCTAAATCATGGTAATTGGCTAATAATGTCAGTAATAATAGACTTAAATTGAAAGTTAGGGACTCCACTCCAGCAACAATAAAAGGCATTAAAGGCCCACATTTAAACCAGCAAAGATCTCACTTTGATAGAATGAACTAGGTGTGGTCTTGCCCCCAGGCAGTGAAAGGGACTCAGGTACCTACCTGTAAGGATAGCTCTGATGCTTGTCTCTGCAATGCAGGCATGTTTGAAGTATTAATAAGATAGTGTTTGCAGGGAATTTTAACTTTGAAGAAAGGCCAAAAACAACCTCTGTGCTGTGTTATTATCATCCTGTGAATCACTCAACAGAATTATAACTGGTCCTGCTATGGTGAGATTCTGGAACCTCCACCACAACATCGAAACCCTGGACTTGACTTCGGTTGGCTGAAGTTACTCTTTCATCAGAGCTCTCAGCCATTTTTCTAGTGTCCATCAAAGGTGATTGTTTCACCAATGGCAAACTTTCACAGTCTCTGCTTGCTTCCCTCCCCAACTGGCCTTGGGGGTAGAAAAGAATTGGAAATAGACAGTGAAACCCTTCCCAAAGAAGAGGGAACCTTCTGAATGTAACTAATCACACCATAGCAGCCAAGTGGCTGGAAGCACCAAGAAAATTACAGGAAAGCATATAGGGCACGGAAGGTCAACTGGCAAACGTGCCTGGCAGACATGGTTTTGCAATCAAGCTAAAACAAGCTGCAGCTCTCCATTTAAACTAAGATTTTGCTAAGTGTCCAAGAAACTCATTTAGTGCAACTAGGAGATAGCTAGCTCCCAACTTCTTAGGAATCTTTCCCTCCATTCCCCTCAAAAATATAGAGGTTCTTATAAAAATTAAATATATTAACTCAAATATATGTTGTATATGGTCAAAATGTAAGAATTCAACATGCATTTATTCACATAAGTTTTTATTCATTCAAAAGACACATTACTGTGGACCTATATTATGCTAGACTCTGAATTAGGTATTGGAGATGCAGGAATGTATACGATCCTACTCTCATGATGTTCAGTCTAATAGCAGAGACGTAAGTAAACAGGTAAGGATAAAGCAGAATGGTCTTGGCAATGATTGGGCATGTTCAGGACCCATTGGGATGACAAAGGAAAGGCACTCAGACCTGTGGCTGTCTAGTATATAGGCATGTTTGTATGTATGTATGTATGAACAGGCTGTAGGGCTGTGGAGGAGGGCAATTCAAAGAAGGCTTGTCAGATCTGGCAATTCTTTATCTGTGCTGTGGAAAGTGAACAGAATTTATCCAGTCTGGATAAATTTATCCAATTTATCCAGAATTTATCCTTGATGGACAAGGTCGGTCCACTGAAGGTATACAGGGCCAGTGGTGTAAGCAAACAGTTTCAGGACCCTACAACTGGTTCCGAATGAACAGAACATTCAGTGTATGTGGGCAGATTGGGAGATAAAAGTAAAAGAGAAAGTAAAGAGCATATAAAGTGTTTTGCATGCAAAGCTAGGGTTCTGGGTTTCATCCTGATAGTGATAAGGGCTTTTACATCATTTAAATATTATTCTGTTGACACAAAGACAAGTTGGAAATTGTCCCTGGAGGCAGTAACCAATTAGGGGGCTACAATCTTAATATTGTTCATCCAGAGGCAAAGAGAAAGATGCCCAAATGGGAGCAATCATAGTGGGACTGGTAGCGAGAAGGAAGAGTTGAGAAATATATAGAAAATTATTTACATAGACAATATCAGAGAGCTGTTAAAAAAAGAGGGGTCTAAAATGACTATTATATTGTGGCTTTGGATAATAGTTAACATGTTGCCTTTATCTGAAATGCTAGAAATAATAAAGAATAAAATTTGGAGTCTGAAAATAATAAAGTGGAAATGAAGAGTTAGTGAATGCATAGGGTACAAGGGAGTTGAGATTTCTGTGCCGTAGAGGTATACTGGGGGATCACCAGTATCAAGTACACTTAAAACCATGTTTGTTCATAAGGCTAACAAAGAGGAATATATAGAATGAGAAGAGAAAAGGGCTAAAAGGGAAACTATTGAGAACATCAAATGTAGTAAGTAAAGACGGAGGAGTATATGATGCACATTAAGAGGCAAAGTCCAACAGGCAGAAGGAAAACCACTCTTCCTTCGAAGAGTGGAGTAGCACTCTTGCAAGCCAAGAGAGTAGTTTCATGGAGGAAGTAGTAAACAATGCACCCTGTTGCCAAGGAGTCAAACAAGATCTTGAAAGAAAAATGTTCTTTGGACAACGTAGAGGCCCTTGGGGACCCTCCCCAGAGCAGTGTCATGAAAGTGGCAGTGTAGATACGGTGGAGAAATAAAGGAAGGTAGCTGTAGATGCCTGCAGAAAGCCCCTAATTGTGACTCTACCTACTTATCATACACACATACTTGACTGTACATAAACATTTCATTGTAATGCAAATGAGAACAGTTATTATTGTTGTATTGACGCAGGAATTTTGATAAATAAGATGTAGGAAACCATGTCTTAGATTGCTTCTACCTCGTGGTCTTCATGCCTTTGGGTAATTTCCTCTACGTGAGTGTGGCTGGAATTAGCGACTGGCTCCTCATCAGCAGAATGCTACAAAGGTGACGGGATGTTACTTTTGAGATTTCGTAAATCTCAGAAGAACATGGCTTTCATCTTGGGGGCATTCTCTCTCTCTCTCTGCTCCAGCTTTGGGGAAACAAGCTCTCATGTCATAAAGAGCCCTGTGAACAGGCTTGTATGGCAAGGAACTGGTGTCTATAGCCAATAACCAGGAAGAGCCTGAGGCCTGCCAACAGCCTCATAACTGAGTCTGGATATGGATCAGAGTGCTGCCAACAGTCATGTGAATGAGCTTGGAAATTGGTTCTCCCCTAGCTGAACCTTGAGATGACAGCAGCCTCGGACAACTCCTCGACTGCAGCTTTGTGAGAGACTCTGAACCAAAGACACTCAATGAGCTAAGCTACGTCTGGATTCCTGACGCCCAGAAATGCTGAGATTGAAAATGCTTGTTGCTTTAAATCACCAAGCTTTGGTGTAATTTGTTACACAGCAATAAGTAACTAATACATAGGATAAACATCAGGTGTTTATGTTCATCAAAATAAATTTTCCTATCTTAACGTGTGCCTCCAGCTATAATCTCAGTCATGAACGATTATATTGTAACAATAGAACTTTTTAGGGACACAGCTTACCTCATCATTTTTTAAATACAAAGTAACAAAAGTCTCCTGCTTAGCCAAAAACCAACAGCAATTACAGAGTTTTTAGTATTTCTTAACACTGCTGTCATGCATGTGCTCAATTCATATTTGAAGGCTAGAAACCCAAAAGAGGTCATCATGGTTCATTCATTCCCTGCCACCCTACAGAACAGAACCCAGCCATTATTTCATTGCCTTCCTAATAATTAGTTCTTCACATCTGTCTTTCCTACCCTCTACTTTCCTCAGCTGGCATCTTGTGCTTTCTGTTTACTAGACTCAGAAATGCCATGTCTCCTAATCCTCCAATCCTCATGTATAATCCTGTGCTCAACTCAAATGTTTCTTGATTGTATTGGATGTTATCACATCCTATTGACTGCCTGGAGTTTGCTGTTATCTCCAGAGGGTGTTCATCCTTTTGTAATTAACAGCTTATTTGATTCAATGGTAACAGAGGTCAGGCTGTGTGTATTTTACCATTCTGAGTTTGCAGGGGTATTTGCCCTCCCCTTTGATATCTTTATTTTAATTACTTCTGAGATTTGTGTCTGTATCCGTAGGATGTGGAGTGTCCGTTATTTTAAATATTTCTTTTCTTTTTAATATAGTTTGTGAATACTTCATTCGCTCTGGAAAGATGCCCTGCCAGGTTTATCAAACATTGGTTTCTTTCTTATTTCTATTTTTATTTATTAATTTTGTTCAGCTCCATTTTCCTCTATCCTTAACAACCAAATTTCAGTTTGCATATTTTGATGCAGACATCACATAAGACTAGCTGAATCTCTCCCAGGAAGAAGTTAAAATAAATATCGGGAGGTCAAATATATTTATTTGTGTACTATTGTTTCTGCATGTTCTGGAGCATAAAATGCAATGTGAATAAATGTGATTGGCTTTTATAATACTTACCAAAACTGTCTGTAACTACATAAAGAATCTTGTAGGTCAGTAAACAGGAAAGACTTCCTTTTAGTACAAATGATAAAGGTTATTTGAAAGTATAAAAAGAAGAAACAATGGTTCCATGTTACCTGTTGCTGCTATCAGTCATTTGGCTTAACATCATATTCTTCATTAAAAGTTTGCAAGAAAGCAATGCTAATATCCATGCAAAATATATACTACAGAAACAATTGCAGCCATCCGATAAACAAAATAATCTCACCCTTTATCCCAAAGACAGCAAAATTAAATATGCTTCTAGTTTATTACAGTAAGTAGTGTCACATTTTGTCTTCAATAAATTTAGGGTTTGTGTTTGGTAAGGAACAACTTGGTCCTTCAAAGATGGGTATACAGATTTGCAAATGGACATATTTAATTCATAAAATTTAATTCACAAATTCATAATTCATAAATTCATTTAATTCATAAAATTAAATATGCCCATTTGCAAATCTATATACCCATCTTTGATCAATTCATGTGATTATCCCAGAACATTAGGCAGGACTTATCAATTGACTAAGGCATGGAAACTTAAAAGCAGTGGCCAGTCATGGTGGCTCATACCGGTAAACCCAGAACTTTGGGAGGCCAAGGTGGGCAGATCATGAGGTCAGGAATTTGAGACCAGCCTGGCCAACATGGTGAAACCCCGTCTATACTAAAAATACAAAAGTTAGCTGGGCATAGTGGTGGGTGCCTCTAATCCCAGCTACTTGGGCGGCTGAGGCAGGAGAATTGTTTGAAACCGGGAGGCGGAGGTTGCAATGAGCTGAGATAGCACCATTGCATTCTAGCCTGGGCAACACGGTAAGAATCTGTCTCAAAAAAAGAGAAACTTAAAAGTGGTGATGGGGAAACCCAACCAGTTAAATAACCTAAAAGAAAAAAGTCTAAATGTCCAATGTCAGAGAAGTCCACAGTCATGATTCCAGGTAGTCAGGCAAGTAATGAAAAGTTGGCTACATAGCCCATAAGACAGACGAGTATACAGATATGCTGACTCAGTTTCCCCAAGATACCTGAGATGAAGACAGCACAATGACATCTAATTCATATATTCTCATGTAGTAACTTTCTAGGCAGCTGTAGCATTCTCCAGAGGGCCACCTAACTGACTCCTTCTTCTAAAATACTAACTAGATAATAGCAGACACATTTTTATATTCAAATTATGCCATTAGTAATATAAATGAACTGTATTTCCTAATTCCATTAGTTCCCTGGATGTTGCTAACATTTTAAGACAGCCAAATTATAAGAAAAAGCAATTAAAATATCTTTTAATTAAATAGTATGATACTGGTGCATCAAAATAATGGAACACATTAGAAAATTCAGATATAGATTGAAGTTTAAAAGGAATTTAGTATATGATAAAGGAGACAAATTAAGGAAGAGATGAAACTGTTTTTGTAGAGACAGAGTCTCAGTCTGTCACCCAGACTGGAAGAATTCAGTGACATGAACATGGCTTCCTGCAGCCTGGACCTCCCCTCCTGAGCTCAAGTGATCCACCCGCCTCAGCCTCCCATGCAGCTAGGTCCACAGATGCACACAAGCATACCCAGCTAATATTTTAATTTTTTGTAGAGACGAGGTCTTCCTGTGTTGTCAGTGATGATCTTGAACTCCTGGGCTCAAGTAATCCTCCATTTTAAAAAATAGTTTTGCAAAAAATGAGAAAAATGATGAGTCTCTATGAAGTATTTTCAGATATAATATTAATGGAGAATATCATATCTCACTTCAAGCTACTTGAAATTTCAGATTGTTTCAAAGGAAGAACATTTGAGGGCAGCTAGGTCAAAGCTTTCTTTAATAGACTAGAAAGCAAAGAGAAAGTGACTTGTCCAAAATAACACAGCAGTGTTGATAAGTCTAGAGTCCCACTCTAGACTCATGTTGTGGGATGCAGAGATCACAACCCTGGGGGGCTTTCTTCTGAGCCACACTGTTTTCAATGACAGTTATATATCAGGAACTGCTAGGTTTTCTGATTTGGCTACATAAAAAGGAAAGAGGAGAAAATATCTAGATTCACATTTCCCAAAATGAATTCCTCCAAGAACCAATCTCACTTTGGTAAAAACAAACAAGAAAACAAAACAAGACTTTCATGGTTAAATATGTTGGAACAAATGCTACATTCCTTTCCCAAAGGGTCAGTACACATAAAAACTCTCAGAAGTCCTGCAATAATGAAGTTGGCTTAACTTTATTTAATGTAGCGTTTCCCCATTCCAAAGATCTCTTTTTATGTAACAACTATGAATGCTGCAGAAAGAGCGCACTATAGGCAACTGTTCTGGATTTAGGCTAAAGAAAAATAATTGCTGGAAATAGACGAGGAAAGAAAGTAGGAGTGGGCAGGAGATTAATATCCTGCTCTTCTTTCCAAACTCTTTGAATAATTGCTTTAATTCTCCATTTTACTTGGTAGATCCAGGCCTATAATGAAGTGTGTTCTTGTGCCCTTTCGCAGGATGGGGCTGAGTAACAGGCCTGCCACCTACAGTCTGGGACATGCTCACGTTCTGAACGGAGCCGCCATGGACAGGGAGTGTGTTGGCATCCCCAACCCTCCAAGCATGGGATGTGGAGTCAGTCACATTGACACAGATTTCCGTGAGCCATAGCTTGCTATGACTCCTCACTATGTTGACAGAGCTCTTCAAGGGTCTTTACCTCCATTTGAGGTATGGTATGAATTTTATCCAGAATCCCACATGTTCAGGAACCTCTGTTTCAAGGACGGCAACCTCCTACCAGATTCTTTTCACATGCCTAGCTTACCTTTAGACATTGGCTAAGGTCTAAATATGAACAAATAACTATCATTAGAACTTATGCTTATTGCGCATTTGCTATATGCCAGACATTGTTCTAAGTGATTTACATAATAAAGCAAATTGCATGCTTTCAATACATACTTTGTGCCAGGTACTGAGTTAAGTAATATAACCAAAATAGAAATTGCTCTTGCTCTCATGGAGCATAAAACATAAGGGGATAAAAAGATGTTATTCAAATAATTATACACATACAAAATTATAGCACAAATGAAGAAATCATCAGAGATAAGTGATATGAAGAAAAAAATACAGGGCCCTGTAAAATTTTATTAGGCATCTGAACGAGTTAGGAGGACAGAGATGAGTACTTTGACGGAAAGATCAAGTTTGAATTGAAATTTAAACAATGGTGAGCAGCAAAGATAGTATAAGCAAAGACCCAAGGTGGCTATAGACATGGCACATCCTGGGGAGCGAAAAAGAAGCCGTTTGGGCTAGAGCTCAAAGAAGGGAAATATGACTTCAAAGAAGATCAGAGAGATAGGGTCATGTGTTACAGGGATTTCAAGGCCACGCTTAGGATTTTATGTTGTAAGCAATTGGAAGTCACTGCCAAGATAACTTGACACAGATCTTGAAAAATATCACTCCTCTGTAGCATGAAAAACTAATTGGAAGAGGATGGGAGGAGATGAAGGAAGATTATTAGAAAACTACTGCATGGTCACACGACACTGATGCTAGTTTAGGCTAAGTGGAAACTAAGACATACATGTATTCAAGGGATGTTTAGGAAGCAAGATCAACAGAACTCAGTAATGGATGGGATACGGAGAGTGAAGAAAGAGAATATCCCAAGGATGACTCTTATGTCTGTGGCCTGTGTGCTTGGGTGGATGAGATGTCTCTCATTGAGTACAGTAGTCAGACTATGAAGTACTAGTTGCTGGAAAGAGAATCTCAGGGACTTAACCAAGCAAAGTTTTATTTCTCATTCACAATACATTAGGGCATTCATTAGGTGGTTATTCATGAATGCCAGATCCTTGTATCTTCTGGGGTCTTGAGAGACTCCTACACTGATCTTTTGCTTTTAGTGAGCCAACAAGTGAAGATCACATGGGAAGTTTTAAGCCCAATAAGGAGTTGGCATACTTCTGTTCACACCCTGTTCACCATTAATATGTCTCAAGAGAGAAGGGAAATAAAGTCTTCCTGTGTCCTGGCAATGGTGAGCTTCTAGCCAATCTGCTCCACTGAGATTGAAAACAGTGGAGGTGGATCAGATTTGGTAAGGATGGTAGACATTAAGCCTGTTACCAATATTCTGGTTTTTCTCCCTGTGAGCACCTGGTAGAACTGTATTTGTCTGATCATTTGAATTTAGCATGGCACGGTTGGGCCAATGGCATGAGCATAGCAGTAACATGTGTTATTCATGGGATGAAGGTGCTTAAGAACCCACGTATGGCCTTCTCCTGCCACGTCAGCCAGGGATGTTCCTGATGATGGAGGCTCTGTCATTCACGGTCCTTAAGTGAGGATACCCTGGAGCAGAGCCCTCCACCTGTCTAAGATGGGCAGATAGCACAAAAGAGAAATAAGCTTTCATGATTTTAAGCACTGAGATTTTATGGTTGATCACAGTTGTGACATTACCTAGTGTATCCTTACTAAGAAGTGGTAAGATTATGAGTTGTTTTTTATTTTAATATGAAAATTGTGAGGTACCTTTTAAAAAATCAAAGACAGGATTTTGAGAAGATCATTAGATATATGAGTCTAAAACTCACATGTCTGGGTTTAAGGTATACATCTGTGTGTCATCAACATATCACTTAATGCTCATGACAATTTTATAAGGTAAGTATTATTATTATTATTTTATGTATTAAAGAACCAAGTCTTGGATTACTGTCTAAATTCATTCTTGCCTAACAACTAAGAGGCTGAGCCAGGACTGGCTTTCAAATTATAGTGATTTGGGTACACGTGGTCATTTGATTTCCTTTCTCTGAAGCTTGAAATTTTGGTGCACTCTCATGAAATAGTTTCTTATACAGACCTGGCTGCCCTCATTCCTATAGTATCCTTTCTGGACATAATCCAGAGGGTGGTTGATGGAAAGCTGACTATTCAGCATGTAATCCACATAGTATTTGTGTTATAGAAAACATGTTAACAGGATAGGTGAGGAGAAGATGGCTAGAAGGCCAGTGAACAACAGGTACCCAGTAGGAACTCTATGTGAGAGTTTAAAAATGGGCTAGATCATAACTTGAAGAGTACAAAAGTGAATGGCCATTCCATAAAGAACCACAAACTCTCCTCCAGGGGTTTTATTTTTAACTACTATTGTAAATGTGTGTGTTTTTTTTCCTTTTCTTTTTTTCTGTGCAGTGTATTAGGTCAGGTCCATGAATGGCTAGAATCTTTTTCTAAGTTGAGGTGCTGATTAAATTGTCTGTGAAAGGTTCATAGTCAACAGTCAAATTGAGGTAGGATTAACCTTGTCTTTGTCAGAGCAAAGTAATTCTAAAGTCATTGTACAGGGATGAGACCCTTATCTCCTGGGTAATAAGTCAGCCCTCTTTCTCTGTCCAAACTGCCTATAGCTACCCCTTGCTACGTTGATTACCTTTAAATGATAACATCCTTTTAACTGATTACTGAAGCAATGGATGAATCAAGTGACCTGGACAGATCTCAAAAATGGGAGACCACAGGCAAAGGAAACTATGTTTTTTTACAACTTATGGTTGGAGAGGTCAAAGGAAATGTGATGTATTACTTTAGATTTTATCATCTGCAGGACCATATGGATACTTGCAAGTATTTTAATACTTCATTCAATATTCAGTGAGAGATACTATAGGCAGGCTTTGTTCTAGGTGCTTGGTTGGGGTATATCAGTGAAGAAAATAGACAAAAAATCCCTGTTCTTGTAGAATG
The DNA here is from genome assembly GCF_001604975.1 of Cebus imitator. Lineage (NCBI taxonomy): Eukaryota > Metazoa > Chordata > Mammalia > Primates > Cebidae > Cebus > Cebus imitator. The sequence continues at coordinate 5,058,289 of NW_016107465.1, read as the reverse complement.
CCTATTCTAGTGAGAAGAGACAGGCAATAAACAGTAGACTCGTGGTATGTTGGAAATGATTACTGCAGTTTTAAAAAAACAGAGTAAGGGGCTAAGGCTGGAGCTAGTGGTGGGGCTCAAAGAAGGAAGAAGAACGTAAGGAAAAGAATCAGTCAAGTGGACATCTGTAGGAAGAGTGCTATGGTATAGAGAACAACCAGATCAGAGGAAGGGAGGACCTGACAAAGTTGAAGAACACACTCTACTCGACTTCAAGACTTAGTATAAAGCTACGATAATCCAGACAGTGTGATTGGTAAAAGAACAGAAAAATAGATCAATAAAACAGAACTGAGAGCTGAGAAATAGATACACAAAAATTTAGTCGCCTGATCTTTGGCAAAGAAGAAAAGCAATACAATAGAGAAAAAAAATAGTTTTTTCAACAAATAATCCTAGAGCATTTGGACATCCACATGTCAAAAGAGCATCTATACACATATTTTACCCCCACCTGTCACAAAAATTAGCTCAAAAATGGATCATAGACCTAAATGTAAAATGCAAAGCTATAAAACTTCTAGATGATAACATAAGAGAAAATCTAGATGATGAGTTTAGTGATGATGTTTTAGATACATACAACACTAATGGCACAATACATGAGGCATAATTGACAAGTTAGAATTTATTAAAATTTAAAACTTCTGCTCTATGAAAATAAAAGTCAAGAGAATGAGAAGACAAGCCTTAGACTCGGAGGAAACACTTGCAAAAGCTTCACGTAAGTTTCTATTGCCACAGCTAGACAATATGAAAACAAGGGTAGACACAGAGAGACCAGTTAGGAAGGTACCATGTAATTCAAGAAAGAAATGCTGATGGCTTGCAGTAGTTATAGTAACAATGAAGAAGAGAGGCGAGTGGATTTTATATGTAAGTGTGTAGACACAGCCAAAGGCTTGAATGTGAGGTGTGAAAGAAAGGGAAACATCAAGGAAGACTTCCCAATTTATTTTGTCTTTATCATATGCTAAACCTTTTTAAAACATGGTGCTTGGAAAAGCATATGAGCTGTGGAATCAGGAATGTCTGAATGCATTCATATTATCTCACTCACCAGTTACATTGCCTGTCTTGAGTCCCAATTACCTCATCCGACATGATATGAGAACACCAGTGTCTCAAGGGTCATGAGCGTCAAACAAGAAAACTATATAACGCACCTAGCTTCACGAACACATTGCCATAAAAAGTGAACAAGAGTTCGATTCCTTTGACTTTTTACTATTTTCTAAACCCGATAACAATGGGCCCATTTTAGAGGTGTTCTGTAATTAAATCAAGTTTCCATCCAGTTTTCGGATTTTCAATATTGTAAGTTTTCCTAATTGACATTTCAGTTTACTGTGTTCGGTAGAATAGAAGGAGGGGTTCAGAAGAATTCAGGGCTCCTAGGATGTGAAGCAGAAGTCACAGTCTGACTCCTAGAACTACACACTGTTAGAAATTTGAATTATCTCATTTCATTCTTTCTCTAACATTAGAGAGCCCTACAGGGGATTGTGTTGTGGAGAACACCCTCACTTTCTTAACAAAGGGGCTTTGGGGAACATTTCCATTTTTCTAAATCTTTTCCAAACAGCAGTGTGAAAAAGACAAGTTTGTAAATTCAGGTTTTGGGGCATTATCATAAGTTATAAAGCTGATAGAAAGAGATTAAAAACAAACAGAGGAGAAACATATATGTTTCATTAATGTAGGTCAAGGCTGTGAGAACATACCTGAACAAATAAGCTACACTGAGCAGAAGACACCATAGCACTTTTAGGAAAGAGGACACTTCCTCAACCACGAAGTTCCTGTAGAGACGCCTCCTTGCCCTGGATTGACGTAAAGATTCCGACACGTTCTTCAAGTAGCTCCTGTTTACTGTTGACCTAGGTGGTCTTAATCTCTTCTACACTTTCTCAATTGTTTTGAATACTTCAGGCATGTGTCTTCTTACTAACCAGTTACAAGTAAGAGGTAAAAATCATAAGAAATTCCTATCTTCTGAGAGATTGGCTAGGTCAAAGTTTAGTTTTTCAAGCATTCTGCCACACTAGCCTGCCTCAGACCTAACCTAAGATCTTCTCCTACAGATCCCCAAAGTAGAAAGACTGAATTATAAAAATGACCTCAACATGCATTTACTAGGAATGAAATACAGAAGGTTCACAGTTTTTTCTTTCTTAATTTTCTTCACAGGTTTCTTATGACACCTTATCTACCAACATGTGTACATAAGGACAAGAAATCAAGCCGTAGGGCTATGTTTGAGGTTTGATTTGTTCTATAAGACTCCTCTCTGCAGCTTTCACAGCTTTGGGTTGATTGTGTCTAGTGTGTGCAGGAGATATACTCTATGGGTGGGGAGGGCTTCATGCAGCCACCTACCTGTTCTGTAGGTTGGAGATAGAGAGCCCTGGAGCTTGAAAAGAACTGTAAGAATTTTACCTACAGGAGAGTCACAGGGCTGTTCAGAAATTGATGAGATTAAAGAAAGACCTGAAAAGGCAAAGGAAGAAACATTTTTGGTCCCAGGGGAAAATAATACCTCTTTAACATGTGCAGTGGCATTCCTGGAATGGATTTTTAATCAATAAGAGTTCCCATTTAGTGCAAGAGCCAGCCAATGAATAGACTAACACTACTGACTGACACTATGGCCCATTCGTCGGCTTAACTTGTCTAAAATTTTCAGCTGCCAGCAAAGGATTAATATTGATTTTCAGGCTGTCTTCGTTAAATATCTGCTAGAGAGTACCACTCTCCTTGCCTACTCTTACCCCAATTGTCACTAGTATTAAAATGAAACCTACCTATTATTAAATCAATCATGCCTGGCAAAACTATTCAAAAAGAAGGGGAGCATTCATCATCTTTACTGTCAACATCAAGCCTGATTTTTTTTCTTTTAGTTGGTCAACCAGGAATTACTAGCACAATTAATTACAAATTCTTTACATAACTAATGTAAAAACTGAAAGTAAATGTGTGTGGGAAGACAGTCAGTACAGTTCCTTTCCACCCCCCAGCCGCCACCTGCCCCTGTATTAGTGGGTTCCACATCCTCAGGTTCAACTAACCTCAGATGGAAAATATTTGAAAAAAAAAATAACAACAAAACAAAATATAAAATTTTGAAACCCAATAACAACTATTTACATGGCATTCACATTGTATTAAGTATTCTAACCTAGTTGCATAGGTTATATGCAAATACTATGCCATGATATATAAGGAACTTGAGTATCCACAGATCTTGGTATGTGCGGGGTTACTGGAACCAGTCCCCTGCACATACTGAGGGATGATTGCATAAGCAGAGGTCAACTCTGTCTTTTCTTTTGAGATGGAGTCTTGCTCTGTCACCCCCAAGCTGGAGTACAGTGGCACAATCTCGGCTCACTGCAACCTCCATCTCCTGAGTTCAAGTGATTCTCAGGCTTCAGCCTCCCCAAGTGGCTGGGATTACAGGCATGCACTACCACGCCCAACTAATTTTTGTATTTTTGAGTAGAGGTGGGTTTTTATCATGTTGCTCAGGCCGGTCTTGAACTCCTGACCTCAAGTAATCAGCCTGCCTCGGTCTCCCAAAGTGCTGGGATTACAGACGTGAACCACCACATCCAGCAACTCTATTACTCTGATAGATGCATGAGCATGTATTTATCTTGGGTTGCTCTCAGCTCAAGCCAGGAGATTTGGCTGACATGATATTTGACTAGGAGACCCAGCTTTTTCACCTGAGCTCCACAAACAGAATGTGTGAGCCTGAGCATAATGCTTTAGGCAAACTTATGACCCTTTTCAGCTTACTTTCTATGTTTTTGCTATATCCCTTTCAATCCCCAAAACATGTGTGCCTTGGTATTTCTCATCTCCACATCTTTCCTCTGGTCGTCCTCCTAGAACACTCCCAGTCTTGTGCCCCTGGTAAAATTCCTGCTCATCCTCCAAGATGAACCCTTAGTTCCTCTACCAAGCAGCCCCAAGCCAACCTGGGCAAGCTGGTGCCCACTTGAAGGTGCCTTCAGTGTCCCTTGTTCAATTCTCACCATATTGAATCACCCCCATAAAAGGCTGTCAACGCTCTGAGGATGGAAACTGTCTTCCTCATCATCTTTGAAAGCCCATCAAGGGACTGTTGGAAAAATGGACAGAGAAAGTGCATGACAAATCCATGTGAATGGAGTTCAATATGTATTTTTAAAAGAGTTATTATTTCAAACAACAATTAAAACACAACATGTTTTTCTTCTGACTTTCTCCAGTTTGGGCTTTATTCTCTGGGAGTGCCCTAATAGCTACTTGAGGGAATGTGGGAACTAGTCAGGCCAGTCTACTCCTTCTTCCATGAGAGTAATTGTAAATGAGGTAGAGAAAACAAAGACTCTAGGAACATAGTAGCACTTTTCTAACCTACACAGTCACTCTACAGAAATAGAGTGTATCTGCAAAGAAACTAAGCAAAATTCTGTCTCAAAACACATTTACCATTAATTTTTGTGGTCAAATTAGAGGTATGTTCTTCTGGGACAAAAATCAGGTGTACCTATTAAAAACAATCATACAAAATCTTGCCGTCATCTTATTACCAATCATAAATATTATGTTCATATGAGATTAACATTTTAAATATACCAGTGTGTTTTAGCTGACAATGAGGACAACATCCAAAATTGGTTTTTAGGTGTAAATTCAAAGGAGCAAGGCAGATATTGGTTTAGTGTAATAAACTGAAGTCTGAAAAGTGACCAGCAATGTTAGCTTGCCTCAACTCAGCCTCTGGCTGGAGATGCCATCTGGGTTGCACATATTTCCCCAAATCTTAGGGTTCCCTGTGAATCTTCTTGGTTGGCAACCTCCTTAGCTCTCCTTTCTCTACCAGAGTATGCATTGGAATGTATTGATTTTAAGACCTACCTGAGATGTTTTACTAAAATAGAAAAGCATAATAAGCAGATGCTTAAAAATAGGAAAAATGGAAGCTCCCCAAAAGTCTACTCCTGTAAGTCATGACCAGGTATGTTGCGCCTTTGCCCCTAAAGGTAAATTTCTCATTTATCCTCATAACATAGTTTCCATTCTTGTAACTTTTGACCCCAAATCAGATTAGCTGTTGTGAGAGTAAATATAAAAGTTGTAATTCATAATTAATTCACCCCGTGTTTCATCCACTTACCCAAAACCAAAAAGGAACAATCATTGAGCTTCCACCATTCATATGTAACTGTGGTGGAAAGAGACATGAAAAAACATAATGTCTAACCTCAAGGAGTTTACATACTACTCAGAGAGATAAATACCATAAGCAAATAATTATACTATACCATAAGGCTACACAAGATAAACCTACACCAAAATCATAAGTATAATAATAATTAATAACATTTAATTTTCAAAATGAACATTTATTAAAGCTATTATCTTTCCCATTTAACAGACAAGGACATTGAGGCTCAGAAAGGTGAGATGACTTGCTCAAGATCACACCGGGCTGAAGCTGAAACTTTAATCTAGAATCCAGTTCCAGAATCTGTGCTTGTAAATTGTGCTGTGCTATATTTGTTTTATGAATAGAGGGGTCAATTCCTGCTTGAATAGTCAAGGAAGGCATGATGGAAAAGTTAGGTATGAGTTGCTGATTAAGATATGGTCTGTCTCAACAATTTCTCAACAGGTGGAATAGAATGAGCAAAGGCTTAGAGGCCAATATGCCACCTAGTGCTCCAGGAAGAGTGATTTGTCTGGTTTGGCTGGTGTGTAAAATACATGTGGGAAGGTAGCAGAAATATAATATCCGAAAGGTAGATTAGACTCAGATTTTAATAGGATTCCAAAAACTAAAAATTCTGGGGTTGTTTTTCTTAGCATTGGGAAGCTATTATATTATTTTTTCCTCACTGCTGTCCCAAAGACATTCTTTCTGAGTTAAAAATTCATGGGCAAAAAACAGGATAAAATGGGTGAATTAAATACCATAAGAAAGAGTGTGTAATCACACTGTTGATATAGCCCACTGCTAGCTAGCATAATTAATTTGCAACTCTAGTTCTTAAAATGACTTGCTTAGCAGATATGGCACTTCCATATTTACCCTTTACTATCTTTCCAATTGCTATAGTTACCAGTTATCCAAAGTGAGTGGTGAAGTTTCATTCCAAATTTAGCACGTAAGAGAGTAAGTAAATAAATTAAGGTAGCTTGAGGAAAGTGTGAACAACCTATCAGGATGTGTAGGGGGAGGGGGTTTGGGGTGTGCGTGTGTTTGATTGAGTGGACAGAATGTAAACAGATAAGTGCTTTCTATGAAGCATCATAGTGTGTTAGTTTGGCTCTGCCAAGAAGCAGATATGAAGACAGGGTTAAGTGAGCAAGAGATTTGTTGAAAGAGAGAATAACAGGAGATGGAGAGAGGGAGGAAAAGGAGGTAGAGCCATCAGTGAGACAATGATGCACGTCTGACACCTATGAAAGGAGAGAGGGAAGGAAGGAAGATAGAGTACGAAGAGTCATGGACTACAATGGAGTTAGTTTTGAGAGTAATTCAGCCATGTCAGTGAGAAGTCCCTGAGCCCAAGTTGCTATGAGCTCTGCATCTCTGTGGAATTGACCTGCCCTGGTACTCACTCTGTGTCCAGGGATTGGCTAGGAGTAGCCTGTGAGAAGAATGGCTTTGGTGCAAATGCGATAGTGGATCCAGAGGGGCTGTCAGTCAATCATGCTCTGTGATTTAAGTGGTATATTTTCGTGGCTACCAAAAGGAGCAATTTTCAAAAATCAGCATTTTGTGTTCTTATTTGCCTCTCAAAATTATGTTGAATATAACTAGAAACAAGTTTATGGTATTTATTAATCATATCAGTTATATAAGAAATTTGTTGTGTTTCTATATTATCATACACAATTAAATATTTATATAACATAAAAATAAGTTTAATATGCAATATTATTTTTTCCCATTTGCTTTTAGGAGCATCATAAAACCCAAAGACAACTGTTCTAATCATATTTTTACTTCAACACATCTATAGGAAAGAAAGCCTTCCTATCACTAATAATGACTTCTCTGGCAGCAAGCCTCAGTTCTTGCAGCAGGAATACCACTTGAATATTATACTGGTATTTCCAAATTGGGACATGTGGAGTAATCTGAAGTCTACCATCCATCACCATCACCACCAAACCGAATGTATGAGTTGCCTATTCCTTCCCAGGATAGCATACTGCATTCTGAGGATCACTGTTCCATGAAAGTGGTTTTCAAACTTGAGTGTGCATAAAAAGATGAGGGAAGAGGCTTGTTAAATACAACTCTATTTTGGCAGGTCTGGGGGACTTACTACTAAAGAGAATTTTTTTTTAGGAAGCATCCTAGATGATTCCATATCAGAGCTATTGCTGACTGTACCTAATCGGTAAGAAGCCAGTAGTCATCTAGACCCAATGGAGCAGTGCAGCAGAATGAGGGAAGCCCAGGGGTCAGAGTGAGGGTATCACTAGCTGGGGAAGAAGCAAGATGGTGAGGCAGAAGGGAATGAGGAAACCCAAACAATGTAGAAATAGGTATCATCTATATATCTATATCATTCAATGAATCTATGTATCCTATTACCAACCTCATCCTTCTATTTCAATTTGAAGGAAAATCTATTTCAATTTGAAGAAAGGAAAGGGATGCATCCAAAAAACACTTATTATTGTTATACATCTTAGTATTTTGTTTCCCTAAAGACTGTACTCATGAAATATATACATATATTTTACATTTATACTTATGCATATACATATTTGGGTGTAAATACACATTGGTTTCTTAGGCTGTCTTAAGTTTATTTTAAATATAAAGAAACTGGTGCTGATTCTGCACATCATATATATTTGACTACACTTCTATAAAGTAGAAGAGCCATGATTATCGTGCAATAGTATCTGCACAATTAGAATATTAGCAGTAGTGCAGTTTTACTTTTGCTTTACAGTTTTCAAACTATAAATCAAATATGAATGCCTGATGGAAAGCCAAGGCTAGCAAATAGATGATAAACCATTTTACCAGGTGAGGCAGAGCTTCATTTTTAATTTTAGTTTCTATTTTATCCCCAAGCAGCTTTTTTGAATACTGATACAGAAAATAATGCCATCTATGTGCTGCATAACAAAAGTGTTGATATGTTTCTGTACCCCTTGGCTTGCATCCCTGTTGTCATCACCCAACTGATATCATTGTGACATTTTGACACTGCATTGTGACACAGTGACCTGGTGCCTCCAGGAGCCTAGGAGGACTAGTTGACTAAGGCACATGGTGCATTAGGAAGCAGTGAAGCAGTTCATTAGTGCTACAGAGAGAAAGTCTGCTCGGGAGACAAGAATTCTTATCTAAGGCACAAGATACTGTCGATTCTGTTTCCTGTTCTGCTACTGATTTACTATGAGATCTGTAACAAATAATTTCAATTCACTGGTGACTTAGTTTCTCTGTCTGTAAATGGAAATTATCCAACATATATGTTTTTGGTTTTTTTTTTTAATCCTAGGGCAGCGATTGCATTTACAACCCATTCTTGCCAAATAGAAATTTGTAAACATACCTCAAGGAGCTAAGTTTAGTGATAATTACACTTGATTGACTTTCAGTACTGTCATAGTTTGAGAACTATTTACTGCCCTGATTTGCTCTTTTCTATGCCTTGTCTTAAAGATCTTGCATGACAGTTGATCCATGAAATCTTCCTCGGTCTTCCCTTAACATTAAAATTTGCCCTTTACTTCCTAATGATAGCAAGTTGTATTTCACTCTACATGGTATTGCACATCCCATTCAGCTCAAAATCCCACCCAATAGACATTCTCACAATATTTAACCTCAATTGTTGCAAAATAATTACTGGTTGGTTCTGACAAGCCGGATTTGTCTTGGAGATCATGCAACAAACTTCAATGGAAGAGTTGCCTTCCAAAGTCATGGCTATTCTTAGGTGTCCACGGGTCCAGCCCATGACCTATTTTGCACACTTGGTTCTTTCCACATGAGAAATACAACCTCAGACCTTCTCAGTCACCTTCATCAGGAGTGTTTTGGAGCTGACAGTCCCTGAAGAAGCAAATGCTATCAAGTGTGATAAAGCCTGGTCGCTAACAGAGTGGCCATCTATTCTGCAGCAAGAGGCAGAGCAGAATCTTGAACCTCTCATTCTCCATGTGGTATATCAGAGGCAAGGCAATGAGCTATGGAGGTGACCACAGCAGGAATTCTGTAATCAAGCCACAAGGGGGCAGGGAAACATGCTCACTTGCCACCTCAGCCCAGAGAAATTCGTGTGAGCTGTATTTTGATAGCCTTGTTTGTTTCCTTGGCTGTCTGAAGAGCATACTAATAAGTGTTGTCACAGAAGAAGGGGAAGTTGGGATTAAATACCATGGAAAGTCATTAAAATGAAAGAATGGGATAAGCCTCACAACTATTTCCCAAGCTTAGCTATTTCCTGTTCAAAGGCAAGTTCCCTTCATTTTATAAAAGATGAGTGAAATGAAGGCAGAGCATGCTTTTTCCCTAGGTGCTCTGTATTAGCCAAATCCTGCTAACAGTGAAGAGTTTGATCAGATGAATTACTAGGTGCCTCATAACCCTTTTCTCTTTAATATACAAAACTCATCTAGTTATTTTTAAAGGAGTCCTGTGCATGTTTCTTAGCACACAAAACTCACTACTTCTAACCACAGCAAAAACAAGAAGAAAAAATGCAATTGGATTCTTACAGGAAAACCTGGCAGAGCCCAGCTACCATGGTTGATGGAGTGACGCTTACTGGGGAAGAGCCTGGCTCTTGACTTCCTATGTCCAAATGAGCTAGGATATGTCATAAGTATCTCACCTTGATACATTTTTTGTTATTTGTGAAAAATTCAATAGGACAAGTTCAGTGCCACTGGTAAAGATTATGAATTCCAGGGTAGAACCATATCCATATCCATTGATTTTTTTTTTTTTGGTATCTGTTAATTTTTTATGTTTAATTATAAAATAATATAAAATATAATAGAGAACTAATGAACACTCAGAAATTCTTCACCCCAAATGAACAGACAGATATTAACAATTTGCTAGGTGGATTGCTCCAAAGCTGCATTCCCTTAAAAAAAAAAAAAAAAAGAAACAATATTTATGGTTACTGCTAAAGTCCCCTACTGTCTCTTTTTCTCTTCTCTTCTTTGCTTTCCCAAGGAAACCAGTCCCCACCTTGGTGAAAATTATTCCTATTCAAGGAAATGTTTGTACATGTGTACAGCAAAAACATGGGTATTCTAGATAGCAGAATGGATAGACTGATTTATTCACAAAAAGGAATACAATTTAGTAGCCAAATAATTGATAAACCTAAAAAACCACTAAATGGAAAAAAAATCACAAAAGGATGCAAAAAGTTTATCACATATGTAAATTTTAAAAACACATGACATTAATGTAAATCATTTATGAGTAGTTACATATGTAGCCACCAATGTGGATGTGTTTATTTTTCAGTGCCATGTTTAAGATTCCCTTATTTCATGTATTGCCCTCCACAGCTGTTATGTACTCCGATAGATACTGTGGAGGATGAAGTCTGTGTGACTGGGGATTCCCCACCCCACCTTCTAATGTGGATGTGGACAGGAACATTGCTGCCACAACTTATGGGCAGGCTACTTCCCATATTAGAAAGTGGAAAGTAACATAAAAGATAAAAAATAGTCATTGTAACAGTAAGGTGGCATCTCACAGAGATTTAAACAAGTCTAGCAAATAATGTGGTATTCAATAACTGTTGCTGATTATTGTTATGCCATTTAATAGATGAGAAAACAGAGGCTTGACTAAATGAAGTAATATATCTTAAATCAGTGTGAGCAAGGGGCAGAGCCAGGATTGAAACCTGCATTTATCTTAACTGCAGAGCTGCCCTCTTGACTACATCTTATTACACGAATTGGACTTCCTTATTGAGAAAAAGGAGGGCTTTTCTGTTGTTGTCAAAAACAAATTAAAATACACCTCTCAGGACTAAAGACAATACTACACGGACAGAAATAAGATCAATGGTTGCCCAGGACTGGGGATGGAGATGGTGAAGTTTGACTACAAAGGGCTGTGAGAGATTTGGGGGGCTAATGAAAATGTTCTGTCTTGATTGTACTGGCATTCATTTGTCAAAACTCATAGAACTGTACATTTGAAAGGATGGATTTTACTGTATGTAAATTATACCTCAATAAACCTGACTTTAAAAACAAAAGGGAAAAAAGAAAACCCAACAAACAAAAATCTTCAAAGGCTCGTGGATAAATACCTTGGTCTGCATGCAAAGGCACTTTTCTCTTTACCACTATTGACAATTTATTCCCACTGAAATGTTGGAGGAAAATTTCAGGGAAAAGTCCTAGGTCAGTGCCCACAAAGTCAAATAAAAACTTTATAGTTTGTTTCCACTGCAACTTCTGTTTGATAAACCAAGTAAGCTGTGCATGCGTTAAGCAAGACCTTTTCTTTTGCTGAAGGTGGAAGGGAGGGGTCATCTGAGAAGTGGGCCTCGGGCGTTCACACTGTTATTGCACTAAAGGAGGGAGGCTTCCCAAGCTCCCAGGATCTCTGACATACCTGAGCTGCCCTCTACCAAGACCCCCCTCTAGGCGCTGTCCCTGCAGATTGCATGTGGGAAAGCATAAGAGTTTTTTTGGGGGAAAAGGAAGCCTCTCTAATCTGCAGCCTGACTATCTGAGAGCAGCCCTCGAATCCTGGTAGTTTAGATTCTCTGATGATTACTGGGACAGAGGCAGAAAGACAATGTGGGAAGTAGTTTAATCAAGGCAGTCGAGGAGCTATCACCACAGAATAAAGCCATCCGCTGTGCAGCTCTGGACTTTTGGTCTTCCTCCCTGAAAGCTGCATTTCCTTGTAATTCAGGTTTGAGGAGTCACAGCTATTCTTTGAGCCAGTTGTAGAACCCAGCAGGATAAGACATTAACAAGCTTAAAAGGTATTACCTGCCTTGCCTTACCAGGAGGTTTGCAAAGACTGTAGGGGCTTCAGTATCTCTTGTACTTTCCTGAGGAAATTAGTTAAAATTGCCAAGGTGGAAAGTATCTGATTTAGATTAATCTCACTTTGCCAAGCAGGAAAGCCTCATTACTCTGATTGGCTGATCTACCCATGCTGCCCTTCTTGGTCCAGGAAGGGGTGAGTTGGAGCAGGAAGCTTCTGGTTCATAGCTCTTGATGGGTAAGTAACCTAGGTCATTATCAGCCTTTTGTGAAACCTGTAAATGGTATAGAATGAACTCGGAGGGCTAAACCAATGGGAGTAGTGGTGAAATATGACATCGCACCAACCTCAGCATGACAAGAAACCCTGAAAAGGAAAATATGCAAATATCATGTCCTCTGCGCACATGAATTCTTCCAGGACTCTCTTCAAGTAATGACCAGCTGATGTTTTAGGTCCAGTTAAAGCCAGCTGGAAAACACCATTCTTTACAGATGGTAAAATTCTTTCTTTGTTGCAAAGAGGAAAACAACCACAACCACAAATTGGACTTTATGTAATTGATTCTAAATGAGAGTTTGCTGTTCTAGGCTTTATGAACTATCTCTATACTAAAAGCAGAAGGGATGCCCCTTTCAGGGAAAGCAAATGATTGGAAATACAACCCTGAAACGGCGCTTCTCAAACATGAGGGTGCAATCAAATCATCTATAGACCTATTAAAATGCAGACTCCGATTTAGTAGGTGACGATTCTGCATCTCTAACAAGTTTGCAAGTGAGGGAACTGGTCTAGGGAACATACTGTGAGTAGCAAGGCCCTAAAAGAGATATATAAAACATAAAAAACTGTTTGCAAACTAAAGGACCTGAATCATGCAAATTATTCAAATTATTCACCATAATACATATATTCACTGTCAGTTTCCAGTCATATTTTTGTTAAGCCCTTGTATCAAATTTCTTCCCCTTTTGCTTATCTGATCATCTATGGGCAGCCACCAGGCTGCATAACACAGCACAAGGAGCTTAAAATGGCCTTGGCAGGTCATGGACTCTACATTTACTCTGAGATGTCTGTTTTTTTGTTTTTGTTTTTGTTTTTGTTTTTGTTTTCTGGTCATGAGGATAAATTTACAATGACAACACTTTTCTAAATGCATACACGCATTTATGCCAGCATTGCTGCTTTCTGCCCCCAAGTTGGGATGAGTTTCTCTCCAAATCATTGAAATGTTTGCCTCTACAGAAATCTGTTTTTGAGAAAGTGCTATAAAAATAATGTGGTTATTTTGTCTCACTCCATTAGAACTCTGCTCTACATGACCTGAACATGGAATACTCAGAAAAAAGACGTCGTCATGAACAATTAAAAAAAACCCACAAAACTAAGACCACCAATCCTTTGTTTATTTACTAAGCAATAGACAAGCTACGCAAACAGATAACTCTAAAAGATTTTTAAAATTTGCATAAAATTGTTAATATGTACTATTTCCAGGCATAATTACATATTTTAAATAGAAAGAGAAGAGGTGGGTGTTTCTGAAATCTTGAGCAACGACCGGACCCGTTTTTAGTGGTTTATACACACATAATTAGCAGTTTAATTTCCTCTGTGGCTAAGTTAGTCTCAAGATTTCATTTAATAACAGGCACAATTTTACAGCCAGAAGCAAGGTTCCAGCGCCAGCTTCAGCTCAGCACTGCCCTCTGCCGTTCTCCAACCAATTCAAGTTGCTCTGCCCAGGGTAAAAGCATCAGAATTGCAAATTGCAATTGGGTTGCACAAAAATTAATTGTGAGAGAAATGGAGAAGTATAATTCATTTAAAACTCTCTTTAATGAGGCTTTTATTTTTAGATGAACAACAACAAAAAAGCATGAAAGATTATATTCCTAACCACCTTTCTTCTAGTCTCTCAGATAATACTCATTATCATATTAGCCCTGAAGCAGGTTTCCCCTTCACACCACTTAGCGCAATTAAAGATTATGTTGAATATCTCTATGCAAAGAATGGCCCCAAACAACTGTTGCTCAAAACAGCAGTTGTTACCCCTTAAGTAGTCAAACTAAGCATGGTATGTTTTATGTCAGGCAAGCCCAGTTTTGACTTTAATTCCCAATCTCTTTATGCAATTATATTTTAATGGGAGAATAAAGTTTCTTCTATGCCTAGAGGGTCAGTCCCTTTGTGTTAGCACTGAGTGTGACTGACCACCAAGGGTGGAAATGTGTCCTGAAGATTCCTGATAATGAGCTGACAAACGTCAAAGCTGTTCTGTTCTAAGTCTGTCCTCCTAGCGTTCATTTTCATCAGGATGGGGAGATCTGACAATTATATCAGTCTTTTCATTCAAAAATCTGAAAGGGCTATGTGCTGTGTGCATAAATGCCATTATTATGTTACAGAAAATTGTTGTTTAAGAATCCCAATAATTTACTAGGATGTGGAGAAAACAAACGAATATTCTCATTGGAAATGTAGGTAGACTAAAAACCCAAAAACCAATGGCAGCCCAGTGCATAGAAGCTACATGAGCCGTGTCCTTCTGTGTGCCCTGCCAGCTAGCTCCAACAAGATTGGCCAGGTTGAGATGCTGGAGATGAAACAATCCATGCCAGCTGGGTGCGGTGGCTCACATCTGTAATCCCAGCCCTTTGGGAGGCCAAGGAGGGCAGATCACGAGGTCAAGAGATTGAGACCATCCTGGCTAACATGGTGAAACTCCGTCTCTACTAAAAATACAAAAATTAGCTGGTCGTGATGGCATGCACCTGTAGTCCCAACTACTCAGGAGGCTGAGGCAGGAGAATTACCTGCATTCGGGAGGCGGAGGTTGCAGTGAGCTGAGATTGTGCCACTGCACTCTAGCCTGGCAGGCGACAGAGGGAGACTCTTGTCTCAAAATAAAATAATCCATGCCATCAGATCCTTTTACTAGAATTTATCAAATTTTGGCTTAGGTGAAGGCTGGGGTTCCTAGGTCAGCTCTGGTACTGTATTAGCTCCGTGGTTTGATCTGGAGAAACTTACTTCACTTCCTAAGTCTCAGTTTGCTATTCTGTAACATCAAGATGATAACATGACTCATGTAACATGGTTGTTATGAGGTTTCAGTTATAATAGATACCCTGTGAACACACATAGAGATGGGCACCCTAAATTTTCATGGATTCTGAATGGTAGGTATAACAAGACGACTGGGAGGGAGATGGAACAAAGATAAACACAGCAGACTCATCTCTCTGACAGTAGGTGAGAGCCTGGGCTTTCTGGTGCCCAGGCCTGGATTTAAATCCCAGCTCCACCATTTTTGATGACCTTGGGAATATTCCAAGAACAGACTTGGAACAGAACAGTTTTGGTATTTCTCAGAGCCTTAGCAGGAATCAGGACACTTTCAAAGGAAACTGTGCTCTCATCTGTAAAAAAGGGTTAATGGTGATTCCAGCTCATAGCATTATTGTGAACCATATAAGAAAAGTCATCACCTTAGGGCCTTATTCATATGAAGTGTGTCAACAAGTAGGAGATGTTAGTATGGATGGAGCCTCATTTGGGGACCCTTGTTGAAATTTCAGAGACAACATTTTGGTTGCCTTTATGTCCTTGCATAGCACACAGCTAAATGTTCTAATCACGATTTCTCTTTTTAGTTCATAATAAGGCTAACTATACTTCATCTAACAGGTGAATAGTGGCAAAGAGAAACGAGCTGCTTAGGGAACACGTCTGATTGGAAGACCTAGAAAATCTGCCAGTGTCTGTAGAGCTGTGTCAGGCTCTATGCCCAGTGGCTAAGGAAGAATCTTTACAGCTGGTTTACAGAATTCATTGGATGCACAACAATGACCTTGACTATTATCACCTCATATTTTCCTCCTCTTTTAAAGGGCAATGACCCGACTAATTTATGGCTCTGATTCTGGGACAATCAAGAAGAAAGTACATTGCTTCAAGCTTTTTCTGGCATCTGGTACCGATGGGACTTAAGGAACCATTAAGAAACCTTCTGTGAGGAAGTGGAGCTGTGCGGAAGTGGGGCTGCCCACTTTCCTGCATTGCCTTCTTCAGTGTAGTTATATTCCCAGCAGAAAAATAAGAGATGGAGAGAACCTTTCAGCCTGGCCAATTTTTAGAGGGCCAACAAATGGCACTTTTCTGTGCCGTCGGAGTTTTAAACCAATTAAGAAACAAATGTGGAACAGACAGATGAAGATCAAAATATTAGCTTTGTGATAGGTCAAAGCTGAATTGGCGATATGGCATTAGATCTATGCTAATGTGAGCTTTCTGGTACTTCAGCTCAGAAAAAGATAGACATACCAGACAGGGACAGAGCTAAACCACCCACCTCCAAGCCCTGACTGCATGTCTGAGGGCAGACCAGCACTAAAGCTCTGCACCCAGGCAGGTGCAGGAAGAGGGAAGTCCCCTCAGGCTTTTCCTGCCACTTTTAGAACTCTCACCACTCAGATCATCACCCTTCCTCCTGCTGGTACCAGGGAGTGAGGGGTACAGGAAGAGACACATGCTACCCCTAGGTCAGGGGTTTACACTTTTATGTCCTATTCCCTCCTTCCAAGTCCAGTGAAACCTCTGGTCTTCTTCCTAGGATTAATGTTTAAATACATAAAATATGTAGACTTGCAAAGGAAATCAATTATAATAAAATGCAGTTATCAAAATATTTTTTAAAATTTGAGATGCCATAATACCTGTCTTTCTTTAACACCTTAATAATACTGTCTGGCAGCAGGCCTAATAATGATTATAATTTCAAAGTAGCAATGAGTGTTAGTGATATTTTGAGATATCTGCAACCCCTAAAATGTGATAGGAAAATATCTCTGAGTTCCATTGGCAACAGACACTGCTACATACCACTCTGGTTTGTGGCCCCCCTTCATAATGGAAGAAAATGTTAAATTTTGGTTAGAGGTTAGTGAAAATAACATGGATTCTTTTTTTCCTCATTCAAGCTGATGAACATGCTGTGTCTTAGGTCAGCTTGGGCTGCTATAACACAATGCGATACATTGGGTGACTTGTAAACAACAGAAATTTATTTCTCAGTTCTAGAGCTTGAGACATCCAAGCTCAAGTTGCAGGCAAATTCAGTGTCTGATGAGGGCCTGCCTCCTGGCTCATCCATGGCCGTCTTCTTGCTGTCTCTTCATGTGGAAGAAGCAAGGGACATCTCTGGGGCCTCTTTTATTAGGATACTGATCCCATTCATAAGGTCTTCACCCTCATGAAATAATCATCTCTTAAAGGCCCCACCTCCTTAGACTACCACATTGGGGATTAGGATTTCAGTATACGAATTTTGGGGAGACACAAATATTCAGTCTATAGCATCCAGGTAAAGTATCCCTTAAGAACCCCTTGAAATCAGTGGTTCTCAAATTTAAGTGTGCAGCACAATCACGTAGAGAGCTTAATACCACATATTGCTGGGCCCCATTTCCAGAGCGTCTGAATCTGTAGGTCTGGGTTGGAGCCTGAGCATGTATTTTTCTTATAAGTCTCAGGTGATGGTGCTGCTGCTGGTCCAGGAAGTCCACTAGGAGAACACTGCTCTACATGAAAGCCCTCCGCATAGAAACACTTGGCGTGGTGAATGTGTTCTTTCCTGAAACTGCCAAACCCTGGCATCTCAGGGATTTCTCACCTGGTTTTTAGGCATAGTTTATTGTCACATGACACATACAATTTCAAAAGGCATTTCAAATCTCACCTCTTCCTCAAAGCTTTCCTTATGACTTCAGGCACAGGGACATTTCCCATCTCTTAACTCCTCCAAAACTCTTCACTTCTGTATCAAGCCTTGGGGAACCCACAGTATTGCTCTGCTCATCTTCATTTCCCATAGTTTATCCCTCTCCCCCTAACTGGAGTATATTCTGTATGGATAATTCGTTTCTGTACTAACACTAAAATTCACCACGATGTCTTGTGCATGGAAGGCTTTGGGATGTCCTTGTTGATTATGAGGTCTTGTGAACCCACAGTTAGGTTCACCCAGTCAGTTGTAGATTGGGTCAATTTTCACTGATACAAAGTGTAGTTAAATCTTGTTGAGATGTTTATATCACAAGTGTCAGAAAACTTACTTTGAGCAGATTAAAATTTAAAAGGAGACTTTATGGTTCAAGTTTGTGTGTTTTCTAGTACATTTCAATGCTGAGATTTCTGGTGCCATCAAGCGTCTGTTTCCCTATACTTTATGTATTTGGCCCTTCTTTGTGTATTCAATTTTTCCTCAGGCTAGACTCTCATTATAATAAAAGAAATGGCCATGCCAGCTCTAGAACTCACTCCTCAACTCCACACTATCCAGAATAAGAGGGCCAGCCTCTTCTTGTATCTCTCTCTAAGGTATGCAGAAGCTTCACTCTCAGAACTCCGAGCAAATGCTTCTTTACATCTCATTTGTCCAAACTGGAGCATGTCCTCAAAAGGGAAAATATCAACTAGGGCCAAGGGAAATTTTGAAGTCAAACTCCTCTATTCTTCCATGAATTGGGAGGAAGCAATGCTCACATTTAATCAGCATGTTGTTACCAAGTAAAAAAACAAATGAGGGAATTAATGGATTTTGGAGAATCATTCTCTACAGCAAGTATCTCTGCAATAGCTTTCAAGTTTCTAGTTTTATATTTTAAGCTAGCCAACAACTCTTGTACGAACAGAGCTAGAAGCTTGCAAAAAAAAAAAAAAGTTCTTTGACCAAACGCATTGCTTCAGAAAATTATGAACCTAAACTACCAAACAAAATATTGTCCCAGGATTGGAGACTAGTTTATTGAAGTCAGAAGATCTAGGAATGAGTGAACCATTGGCCATAAATAGTGGAAGG
This sequence comes from Cebus imitator, assembly GCF_001604975.1. Classification (NCBI taxonomy): domain Eukaryota; kingdom Metazoa; phylum Chordata; class Mammalia; order Primates; family Cebidae; genus Cebus; species Cebus imitator. The sequence goes on along the minus strand of NW_016107465.1, from coordinate 5,039,369 downwards.
ACTCTCCATATAAAATTTCATCCCTCTGACCAGAGTCTCCTTATCTTTAAAGTGAGCAAGTGACAATACAGGATTTCTAAGGGTTTAGCCAGTTCTAAGACTGATCTTAATTTAATCCATTCATGTGAATATGTGTGTGTGTGTGTGTGTGTGTGTGTGTGTGTGTGTGTGTGTGTATTGAAGAGCAAGACCTCTCGGCTTTTTTCCTATTGCTGAAATTTAGGCCAATTTCTATTATTCTATTCTCTATGATAGGCTGTAGATTCTCAGCCAACGAACAATTTTTAGGGAGTTTATCTTTGCTTTCCTGAATTGCATCTTAGCCTAACATTTGGAGATACATTTTTCCATTCTTCTCAGTTCTTCGGCTCTCACCTTCTTTATAACCTCTTTCTTCACCAGGCTCTCTGAAGACAGACAGTTTGAAAATTATTGACACTAAAGTGTAAATGATTAGCTCGTATTAGAAGTGCAACTTTCCCAAGGGCATATAAAAACGTTAACCCAAAGAGCTGGCCTTTTAATGTGGTATAATGGAAAGAGCAAAGGTTCTGAAGCTGACCAACCTAGCTGCAAACACTGGCTCCCCTATTCATTAACTCTGTGACTCTAGTGTGTTCCTTCACAGTAGGAGAAAGATGATAGAGCCTCTGCTCATGGTTCTCTTAAGGAGGTATTTGTGCAGGCCACGCATAGTGTTTGACTCAGAAATGACTCAGTCCATTTTAGTTTTCTTTTCTAATGGTGGAAACTCAGATAGCATTCAGCCACAGTTAGGGGTGGTTTCTGGGATGACAGTCTTGCTTAATCCCCTTAGAATCATTTCAAGAAAGTTACTTAACATAATAATTCTCAGAATCATCCTAAGCAAGTTACATAACATATTTACACATTGAGCCAAGCCTAAATCTAGTATCCAACCCATATTCCCTGTCCAGGGTCCTGCCTTTATTCTTCTTGTATGCAAAGTGAACAAGAAAAATTTGCTCCTTAAACAATCAGTTTCTCCCCCATTCTCAAGTACTATTAAGTAAAGCACACTGAGTCATCTCAACTATTTTAAGTCTGTTTTAAACTTAGATATGAAATACGATGGGAGTAGCAGTAGGACAGGTTTCCGATTTTAGGATGGAATCAGTGAACTTCCATACTTGTGTGGATAATACCCTCTACTATTTGCTCATTTGCATGACCTCAGCTACCTCTCTCCATCTTGGATCTTTATCCTACATTGAAGACCCTGCTCTTTTCTATTTTGATTATGTTTAAGGCAGAAGGACGTTTCCCTTTCTCATGAACTCGAATTTGTATTAGCAATTCTTTCCAAACGAGGAAACAAAGGTTAGCTGCCTTCCTTGATGACCACTAGGAAAGATCTTAACAAGAGTGACCACAGTGGGGTTCCTCTTATATTTTTCTTTCCATTTATTTTCGTAACCCCCTTTTGAGTACAATCTTAGTTTATGTCTCCTTGACTTGTTAATAAGAATGTCATGTAAAATGGGACCAGAATCAATGTTCTAGCTGAAGTCCAAGTAGATTACACAAATATTACTTTCCCTTATCACCCTGGCCCTTCACTAGAGTGTAGAAGGAAGTGAGATTGGTCTGGACAATCTGATCATCACAAAGCTGTTGTGGTTGCGACCCAGAACCTTGTTTTCTCATAGAAGATTGCAAATTGATAGTCTGATTATTTCTTCAAGTACCTTTCTAGGTCTTGCAGTAAGATACGAAGCTTGGAATTATCAAAGATAATTCTTTCTCTCTTTATTAAATTTTGGCAACTTGTTCGTATTTGCCAGGCTTCAGAGTTTTTCTCTGTACTCTACTAATTTTAATAACAAGGTGGAAAATTCAGTTGTCTGCAGCTATTGCTTTTCTCCAATGCACAAATTCCAAAGAGATACAAATTATGTCAGTTCTACCTTTTAAATTTGTCTTTCAAAGTATTCTCCTTTTCATCTTTCTCATTTTAATCTCTTAGTTTAGGCTTTGCCGTCTCTCACTTTTATTTGTTACTGCTGATAACTGATCTTGTTCCAACAAAATTCTCCTCAATCAAGTCCATTCTCCACATTTCAGTCAAAATAATAATAATAAATGTGAGGCCAAAACAGAAAAAAAAACACACAAAAAACAAAACTCACAAACCAAAAAACACGAATTATTTAAAAAGCAAATAATCTAGCAAAACTAGTCATATCATGACAATGCTGTTAGCTTTCTTTTTTTGTTTCTTTCTTCCTTCCTTCCTTTCTTTCTTTTCCTTTTTCTTTCCTTGTTCTGTGTGTGTGAAACAGGGTCTTTCTTTGTCACCTAGGCTAGACTGCAGTGGTGCCACCCAGAGCTCCCTGTAGCGTCAAACTCCTGGGCTCAAGGGCCCTTCCTATTTCCGTCTGCTGGGGAGCCAGGACTTCAGGTGTGCACATTCATACCTGGCTTATTTTTTGTAGAGAGGAGCATCTCACTATGTTGCCCAGACTGGTCTTGAACTCGTGGCCTCAGGTGATTCTCTTGCCTCGGACTTCCAAAGCACTGGGATTACAGGCATAAGCCACCATGCCTGACTCCTGTAAGCTGTCTGCTGTTCCCCTAATGGCTATAGCACAAGGTTCAAACTTCCCAGCATGGCAGGCAACATCCTCAATATTTAATTCTGCGGCCTCATCTTACACTATCCCTTCTCAACACCATGGACTTGAGTAAGACCATTTATTTCCCACTCAAAAGATATAATAATACCACACATATTTTTTCAAGTTTCCAAGACAACCAGGGGATATTCTGTTGATCTTTATGTTCCTGTAACTCTCACACCTGGGGTGTGACAGATCCTACAATAACAGATCAGGGGATGAAGAACCCAAACCAGATCAATTATATTATTAGGTCCAACCAGTTAAATCCATTTATTTATCTTTTAAAAGTATACTCAAGTAGAGTAGTCTTTCTCACAGATTGGCTTTCTAGCTCTCATAACTCGGTGTGATTATTTGATTCAAGTTCATCTGGCGGGACTTAGACATAGTGGAAAAGAAGGAAAGACATAGTCTGGAATGAATGGGAAGGTACAATTTTATAAATAAATTTCAGTGGCTTCACAGTTTCATGTTTGGTTTATCTAAGGACTCGGGGATCGCCATTTTGATCTACAGAATGTGTCATTTAGTGAATACAGGAAAAATCTAGATAGTTGAGTGAGAACAGGGATTGAAAGTGGTCTTGCTCTTTTTGTCCTTCAATTTAGGAGAATCCAGGCTGAGACCTGCTCTAGCTGTACTGCCTGAGCTCGTCCAATTGTGCTGCTGTCAGGATAACTCATTCTTCCTGCAGATGGTATTCCCTACTATTGAGGCCATTGAGGTCAGCTCAGGATACAGAAATAGCATCACATAAGACAACTCTTAGAGTTCTAACTCTTGGGCAACTCTGGCTTCCCCAAACCCAGATGGAAACTAGTAAAACAGGTGCATGTCAAAGTTGGTATTAAAGCAGCTTAGCCTTTTTATGTAATGGTGAGTGACCTCACTGTATAATTACCTCATTAATGTGAAGATTTTAACATGGTTCAACTTTCCATGGGAAAAAGGCAAAGATTGCTGTGAAGATGATAAAAATGAAATCCCTTTTAGTGTTGGAAGAAGAGAGCTTTGGAGATTTCCAAGGACCTAGAGCCAGGCCAGCCGTTCGTCAAACCTTATCTTATCATCTCTCAGAGGCCCGGAAAGGAGAGATCTTTGGTTTCTTTTTTTCACTTCTGTGAAAGCAGACAACTTAGCAGAAAGAGTGTCGGGGGGAGAATTCGCAGTTGGGGAGTGAACTCGAAGAAGTGACCTAGAAGTTTAACCTCGAGTTTAGGTTCTCTGGCTCTGTTTACCTTAGAGACAGTGCAGAATCGCTTTTTGTTCTCTGTATGATCTCACTGGGTGTGCTGGAAGATCTTTGCTCGACTACCTTCAGCCCCTCCGGAGTGTCTAATTAAGCCTGTTTTCTACTCTTTCCTCACAGGTTCTAGCCCTATCCTTTGGTCCCTGCAGTTGGTACTTTCCTGGATTCTCTTCCAACGGCCTCAGCACAAGCTGGCTCACAAAGCCCTGGCTTCCCCCAGGCTCACAGGCAGCCTAACATCTCAGTGAGAGAAAGAAAAGAACAGGAAAAAGCAAACAAAAGCATACAGGCTGCAATTCAGGGCAACAGCTTCCTGGTGAGGACCTGATCCCTCGTGACACTCCCTTGGCATGGCTTAACTATTAGGCCGACTGGGATTTCGTCCAAACCTCTCTCCAGGTAAAGAAGCAAGCCCTGCCTCAGGCTGAGGAGGTGCCATTAAGCCATTTTCTTAATGCCTTTCAGGCCAGCTCTGAACTATAAATAAACCAAATGCCCAGGAGTAGCCACAATGCTAGCTGTAAAGTTATTTGCATCCTTCTCTAGATCTGAATTCCCCTTATGCCAACCCTCCCTTTTAGAAACCCCACAAGGTTGGCAGGGCCACCACTCCTGCTGCCAATGTCAGTGCATTAGCACTTAGCTTAAGTGAAACACATAGTTTAGGGGGGCTCATGGCTTCTTTCTCCTCTCCTTCCTAATGGAAACACTTCAGATAAAGAATTAGCCCTGTAATATATTGCATATACTTATTATGTTGATTCCATTTTAGACTACTAGTCCTTGAAAATGGTACTAGATTTGCTAAGATTTTGTAGAATGATGAGCATGGTCACATAACTATGACAGCAATAATGAAGAAAATGATGATGAAATACTAATAACTAGTAGTAATAACAACTCAGGACTCAATGAATGCCTGCTATAGTTTGTCAGGCTTCCGGATAGGTGTACTTTGCATTATGCACGATATGTGTTATTTCTGATCCTCAAAAACCCTGAGAGTTTTTGTAATCTTTAGATGAAGGAAAGGAAGTTTGAGACCTTTAAATTACCTGTCCAAAGGCCCATGTGGGCAAGTAGGGCAGTCTGTCTTACTCCAATGACAAGTAACCTTTCTACCCTTCCCAAGTTGCCTCTATATTTAATGTCATGTGACAAGAAAAGCCAGAAGGGTTTAATTTTTAAATTCATTCAAAAATTTTAAAGCAGTCTCACTTCTTTTAAATTTCACGGAGAAGCCAGAGAGGCAATACATTTCAAAATGTGAAATTGAGTGTTCGAAGCTAAAGCCACCTTCCAGTAGACTAAGGTGGGTTTCTTCACAACCATGATAGACTAAAAATAGAAGATTTCATATTCTCTTAGCTAAATTGTCCAATATATTTATCTTCCATGCACTTCTTTTTTCTTGTAAGCTCTAGAGGCGTCATTGGTAATATAAAGAAGACAACATTCCAAAGGTTTAGATGAGTTTAAAACTTCATTTCTCCTCTTGTACAACTTTTTATTGCATTGTGGAAAGAACTAAGTTAGTTCTTTTGGCTTCATAGATTTGGAGATCTGGGGTGTGTGTGTGTGTGCGTGTGTGTGTGTGTGTGTGTGTGTGTGTATTAAAAATGAAAGGGAAGGCTTTTAAACATATTATCTGTGTGAACTTGAAAGAAATATTTAACCACATTTTAATCATAGGCAGAATAAACCTGAATATAACAAGAGAAGATTATTAACTCAGTTACCCATTCAAAAAATTTGAATCAATTCACTGTCCATTGGATTATTTTGCATTTCATCATCCTTGTTTACCAGTATAATATTAGACTTTCTAATTGCTAAGATTTGATAAGGTACCCAGTTTCTAGAGAAGTCAGAGACCCTAAGCAATAAGACATCTAGAGAGAAAGAATTGGCAGGGAAAGAACATTAACTAACTCTTGACCTTATGCAAATAAAATGTTGACCATGGGATCACTCATTTGATTTTGTGATTGAAAATATAAATGTTTAATATCTGAAACTGTGGTATGGAAAGAAAATAACTAAAGCCTATTAAATGCTTTTATTAATTGCTTACTATGAGCCAGGCATTCTTCTAAGTGCTTGATACATATCTTTGTTTCTGTTGAATCTTAACAACAACTCTATTAATACTTATATCATTATTCCTATTTTATGTGTATATATATGAAACCTGAGTTATGCAGAAGAGTTCAATCACTCATCCAAAGTTACACAAGTTCAGGTCCGGAAAAGGCTGAGATGGGATTTGAATCCAGGTATTTAGGCTCTAGAACCTCTGCTTCTAACACTCTTCCATGCTGCAAGTATCCACAGAGAGCAGAGAGTGAGTTCAGATTGTCTATCAATCTACTGCTTCAAGTCATTAGCAGGAACAGTTTTCCAAAAAAGAACTCAGTTTAATTATTTGTCCTCACAAATCAAAAAGGAACCTTCTGATTGCCTTCTGCTTATTTTAGCCTTTGGTAACAATCTTAACATCCTTTTTAAAGATTTTGTGTACCATTATTTTAAACATCTACCAAAGGGGGTCTTATCTCACCGTGGGCTGAGGAAGACTAACCCATGACACAGCCACCAAAGCATACTACATTGAGACCCTGCAAAGAAATTACAAGACAGCTTAATCACATCTGTGTTTCCTTGATAGCCATGAGTGAAAAGGGCCAGAGAAGTGCTAACTATTATTTATAATTTACCCGTGTCATTTTATTATGATCACCTCTGCTCTACTAGGCTTGTCTCACATCTACCTTGGCATTTTCAACAAAAGATGCCTTCCTCCAATTCTCCTGTTTTCCACTAGGGTGTGTTATGTCTTGTCAGATCAAGTCATGTTTGATGTGACTTGACATGGGTGCTGTGTAACTCAACCCAATCAATGGAAGAATCAAGAACAGCCCTGGTGGATCTTTCATGCAAAGCTGGGACCCAGGGTTTGCAGACTGCTTTTTGACAATTGCTGCAGTTCTTTTGGTAACCAGCTAGTGATGGGGTTAGGGATATCCTCATAACATGTGAGAATGTTCTATTTGTTGTTTTTATTTTCCCCACTATGAGCTGCCTAGTCAGGAAAGCTGCAAATGAAATCTCATTCAACAGTACACACTCTCACTAGCTATTTTTTGTACGTCTAGGACTGGCAACAAAATGTGTAGAGCTCCGTGCAAGATAAAAAGTAAATGTAGACCACCTGGTTCAAAATTATTAAGAATTTCAGGCCAGGTGTGATGGCTCATGCCTGTAATCCTAGCACTTTGGGAGGCTGAGGCAGGCAGATCACCTGAGGTCAGCAGTTTGAGACCAGCCTGTCTAACGTGGCGAAACCCCATCTCTACTAAAATATAAAAATTAGCCAGGCATGGTGGTGCATGCCTGTAATCCCAAGCTACTCAGGAGGCTGAGGCAGAATAGCTTGGGTCCAGGAGGTGGAGGTTGCAGTGAGCCGAGATTGTGCCACTGCACTCCAGCCTGGGCAACAGAGACTCCATCTTAAAAAAAAAAAAAAAAAGAAATTCGATTTTGAGATGGTAATGTCAGAGCATTACTTAAGCACGGAGCTTTTCTAAGTGCAGGCCCCTGTGTGACTGCACAGCTCACATTCCCATGAAGCCTCCCCTGCATACATGGCTCAGACATGCAGATGGCTCTTGGTGTTGGCATCAGATGCAGGGGTCTTCCTGTCTTTAGAAAGTGTACCCTGAAGGATAGTGCACATTTCTAAGGATGGCCTATCATGCCAGACACAAGAGACAGAAGAGGAATGTCATTATAATCGCATTCAGGGATATTTCAATCGGTGCTGATTGCTACTTCTCCTTAAAGCACAGCAATTTGCCGCGCGGATTCTGTAGTGGTGGAAACGGCGCCCACTGCTATTTCCAGCCGCCGCCTACTTCCTTCTCCTCCTTACAACAGTTCCTTTCTTCTGTTTTGGTTTGGTTCACAACGCTTTGCGAAAAGATTCCTTCCTTTACATTTTTACATTCCCACTTTTATTCTGAGACGAATCTCACTGTTTTGTTTTGTTTTATTGGTCCTCTGTAAAACGGCAGCAGCACCTATTACACAATTAATTGGTGCAATTTATGGACTCACAGAACTAACCCCGTTCCTTTGAGCTTTAAGATATGTGTGTGTGTGTTTTCACATCTACATCCAAACACATTTTTCAAGCAGCAAATATACTAGAACAAATTCATTTGGGATAGAAATACATGGCTTTGAAATTTGTTGAAACTTCTAAAAGTGCAGTGTGCCTGAAACAGGAAAAAAAAAAAAGAGGAAAATGTGGAAACAAAAAAGAATGTTTAAATCAAATATATTCCTCTTCAAACAGGTTGGTATAATGGGCCCAAATCTCTTGTTTCAAAACAAGTTAAGGAAAAGTGTTTTAAAAATCCTAAAACGTTCAGTCTGTGAGTATGATCCTGGGTCCTCTCAGAACTGCCAACATTTTAACACCAGCTGGCACCAGAGGCCCTGCTCTGAGGTGCTTTGACACAGCAACCCTGCCTTTGGAGATCTGAAAAAAGAAATTACCCAATTAAGATGTAATGGCCCTCCAGCCTTCCCAGACTGTGAATGAGAGGAGGCATATTTACAATCACAGTGCGCCATAAAATTTTATCCAGTTATATTGAATCAGCAGGGCTAAATTAGCCTGAGCTGTCCTGATGAGGAGAGCCACATGTGCTCATGCAAGCGAGGGTGGCCCGAATTAGGACCAGATGGGGTCAACAGTCAGGGAAATTTAGAGCGATGTTCCCTGGGCACGAGGTTAGGGTAAAGGGATATGGAGATGTAACGGGGATGTAGAGTTTGCCCAAGATGGTTATCATCTGTCCGCAAAGAGATTCCACTAATCAAAAACAAAGTAGTTCTCAAAAAAAGAGCATCACCTACATAGCATAAGTGTTTTAAAGTGTTTTCTAGTAAAATTGACATATACTGTTTTTTAAAGGTTTATAATGCTTTGAGTGGTTCTACAATACTTGGTTTTAATCACCTTTTAATTCTATCAGGCTTGTTTGGAGAATTTCATTTTTTTTCAAACCATGAATGTTATTTATATTTATGAAGGTTAAAGAACTAAGCTTCCTATATAAGCAAAATCTCTTCCTCCAAAGGTCAGGGATGATGTGAGTAGGTGGTCTAATAATGCCTCAGAACTCTTTTTCTCATTCTTCTCTCTCTTCCTTTCTGCCTTACGAAGATCAGAGAAATGGCAAGTAGAAACAACCCCAAGGCTAAAAAAAGGAGATTTTCATTCATTTGCTTTTGAAGGAAACAAGAGCACAATTTGTTATAAATATAGTACATTCATGACTCCAAGCTGTACACTATCTCCTTCCATTTACTACTCAGAAGACACAGAGGAGGCTTCACTCTGCCAAGACCAACAGAAGCCACCGCATCTGAAGGGTGAAGGGAGAAGTTCACCCAGCAGATTGTGCTGCCCAGCTGTGTGAGTGTGTGTTTGTGTGTGTTGGGGCAGAGGAAGAAAGAGAGTGTGGAAGTAAAAAGAAGGGCACAACAGAAGCATGAGTGGCAGCTCAAACATGCTCTACAAGGGTTTCAACTCCTCTGCAAGACTGTCTGTGTTTTACCAATCTGCATCTTAAAATTAAGATTCTCTCTACCTCTGTTGCCTGAGATAGAAGCCACACTAACAACATGTGGCTACTGATAGCTCGAATGTGACTGATTCAAATAGATCTACACTGTTAGTATAAAATACACACTAGATTTAAAAAACTTAGCGTGAAAAATATAATGTACAATGTTTCACTAATAATATTTACATTGATTACATGTTGAAATGGTAACTTTTGGATATACTAGATTAAATAGAATGTATTTTTAAAGTTAATTCCACCTATATTAAAATACATTTTAATGATGCTATGAGAAAGATTCAAATGATATGCAGAGCTTGCATTGTTTTCTACCAGACAGTGCTTCTCCCAATATTTCAGTCCCTGATGGGTGTAGAGGGAGGGGGGTGAGTTTTGGAGGCAGGGTTCTGCATCCTGTCCACATATGTACAAATCTTTGATCTTAGCATACTGTCCTAATCACCCCAAAACTTCTTACTTGATTACCCCTGGCCCAGGAAGATATGACACATCCCAGAAAGGACTATCTACGGTTGTCAGTTTCTCTGTGTCCTGTAATCCTGCAAAGGAAATATATTTACAAGGCACTTATGCCTGGCAGCTCTCTTATTTTTCTTAAAATATGGGTGAAGGACTGGTTCTGTGATTGAGCACAAAATGAGAGCTGCTCTTTCACGCCATCTTCCAAGCAGGTGGTATTATGCACCAGGCTATTTATGCAGCAATTCCAGAGCCCAAACAGGAAAAAAGGAAAAAAAATGAAAAAAAGAAATCTTTACTAAAAATCCTGGATTTTCTTCAAGAGTATGCAGAGCAGAAAAAGACATTTGGTATTAGCAGTAGTTCATTATCTGAATCTTTTGTAATTAAAACTATCTTGAAAGATAAAAAGCAATTAGTAGTATCTTCTTATATTTGTATAGCTCTTTATGATTTAAAAAGCATATCCTCAGTTACTCTCTGATCTCTCATGATGACTCTGTGACTTAAAGGGTTTTATTCCCATTTGCAAATGAGGAAACAGAGGCTGCCTATGTTACTGAAAGTATATCGTTAATGGTAAGCAAGGAGAAGTGGCCCAATCATGAAACTAAGATTCTAATTGTATCTTCCCCTCCGCTCTTGGTATACTTATGGCTCGATTGCTCTCAGTTAAAGGAACTTAAAGGTGTTCTTCCCCTCAAACTTTGTAAGATTCATAAGAAACCAACAGGCCGGGCGCGGTGGCTCAAGCCTGTAATCCCAGCACTTTGGGAGGCTGAGGCGGGTGGATCACGAAGTCAAGAGATCAAAACCATCCTGGCCAACATGGTGAAACCCCGCCTCTACTAAAAATACAAAAATTAGCTGGGTGTGGTGGCGTGCGCCTGTAAATCCAGCTACTCAGGAGGCTGAGGCAGGGGAATTGCTTGAACCTGGGAGGCGGAGGTTGCAGTGAGCTGAGATCACGCCACTGCACTCCAGCCTAGTGCCTGGTGACAGAACAGGGCTCTTGTCTCAAAACAAACAAACAAACAAACAAACAAAAAAACAATAAACTCTTGGAAGGGGACATGCAGACCACCAAAGTCCCTTGTCATAGCTGTGTCACTTGAAATCAGTTGATTTCACCCATAATTGTGGACATGATATGGGCTTGATGACCGGAAAGGGCTAATTGTGAAAACACTAAGGTTCTCAAATGTTGGCAACCCAGAGAATCACCTGGACTACTTGTCAACATACAAAGCCCTCGGCCCCAACTCTACAGTTTGTGATTCTGCAGATCTGAGGTGGGCCTGAAAATTTGCATCTCTAACTAGTTTCCAGTTGATGCAAATGCTTCTGGTCCAGGGGCTACACGTGGAGAACCACTGCATTAAGATGCTAATTACATGGCAGAAATTCATGGGGACAGAGGGCACATACGTGCTGTGACAGCAAGAAGTCAACGAAAATGGGTGTTTTTAAACTGAGCTGGGTTTTCTTTTCTTTTTGGGATCAGGATACCTCATATTACTGAATTTCTGGGATATAGGCTACTTAAGAAATTAGAGCACAAGGCAATTCAAGGTAGACAGTAGAGAAAAAAAGCAGAGTGGGAAAAAGACAGAGTGAGAGACAGAGTGAGAAAAAGAAACAGACAGAGAATGGGAGATAGAGGTGGACGATAATTTAAGACAAAGTACCTTTGGTAGCCAACTTACCAGATAAGAACAGAAGAGCAAATCAATACCACACTTTCCTGTTGTACCCATATTAAAAATAATCAGACAATAAAAAGGTCATTAGTTAGCTATTTAAATGTTTACAATGTTTCCCTTATGAAGGGGAATGGTCGTTTATCATCATGGTTGAAGTCATTTAAAAAGTCTAAATACACAGTTACCCAAATTGTCAATGTAGGTAGTATCTTTTGCCTCTAAATTGGAGCCAAGCAATAGCATTTCAAAACTTTAAAAAAAAACCATAAAACTCTGAAAGCAGGTTACTTTTCAAGGAATGCAATCAACTACAGGTACTTTTGCCTGTGACATAAATATAAATGTTAATGAAATTGATCACTCAACTGTCCCTGTCTCAACCTCCCAGGGCAGGGGAGGGGAGCACTTCCCATTCTTTTGAAATGGCCTCTTCCTATCCTTGTTTCTTTTCCTCACATTCATTCATTTCTCTATGTAATTCTGAGTTTTAAAAAATGTTACGGAATGACAAGCAGTATGTAGCAATGGTCAAAAATTAAATTACCTAAAGTACATTAACAAAAACCCTTGCTTTAAGAAAATCACTCTCCTATTTCAAATGTGGGACAAATGAAATTTTCAACCAAATGGTTTTTGAGGCATTAAATTGTTCGTAGTGACAAAGTGAAACAGTTTGATAATTATAAAGCAGCGTGTCACTTCAGAGAGGAATTTTTCATTTGAGAGAGAGCCTAAGAAGCCGCTTTTCACAGGAAGTGCTTTCTGATTTGGTGGTTGTGGGCATGGAAGTAAAGTGTTGTCTGCCTCCTGGTTGTCATGAATACATACCTGAATACACATTGCCCACATTTGCACGGTCTCAGCACAATTTTGGAATAGCCCTCCTTTTTGCCCTGCTCAGTTAAAAGTTGGAAAGAGTGCAGCCATAGAAAGCTGTGGCTTGCACATTTTTTTTTTATGGGTAAAATTTATAGAGTAATGTATCTACTTTTAGCATGACTATTGTTAAACCTGGAGATCAAGCAAAGTGACACTGAGTATATTGCTTTATCAATTGGATTCGTTCGAGTGAAAAATGCTGATCAGGCCATGTCTTTCCCTTGGGTGCAGAAACCCTACTTCAACTCCAGAATGGTCGATACATAAAAGTCAAATTCATTATAATTTGTAGCTTTTTTTTCTTGAAGAAGCACGCAGTTCTCAGTACATCAATATCAACTCTTAAATCCACATCGGATGGAGAGGATACAGCACAGTAATTCAATCTCTTTACACTTAATATGGTCAGGAAGGGAGAATGAAAACAGCCTCTTGTAAAATGATGGAAAAAACAGGATGCAATCACTCTGATGGAGCGGTGCAAAGGAGTCATTTTACACCATCCGTTACCAGGGCAACAAAATACAGTGAGCCCTATACATCTAACAGGTGACATTTTAGCTAAGAAATTGCTTCTTTGGTATTTTTTCTGTCTATGAAAAACAATGTTACCAGCGTTTTCACTTGTCATGTACGATAGGGCAACAGATTCCTGCTGACAGACCATAATGGAAAAATAGAGGAGTTAAATAGTATTACAGTCTAAGTTTTTGGATACATGTTAATATGCTCTTTAAAGAGATTTCAGATGCTTTCCAACACCCTGGAGACTCAAGAGACTGAAATCTTTGCATACATCTCTGCATACGACTTGGAGTTTAGATAAGGAGAAAGTACTTTGCTTCCAAAATGTAGTGTAAAGTCCTAGATATAATTTTAAGAAAAGTCATTAACATAATTGTCTCATGTCATGAGGTCCCCTAGCTTTGCAAACTCAACATTATTGTATCCCTATAGGTCTCTCTTAAAGGAGAAGAAAAATAAGAAAATGATGTTTTCATAGCAGAATAGTCTTCTTTTGCCAGTTTACCCCCAAAGTAATCTGGTATTGAAATAATAAGAGATGAAGAAATGTGATTTTTCAAGAAACCACTAAACAGTTTTACAGAAGTGCAATGTCAATGGTTTCTTAAGTGCCTGGAGAAGATAATCATCCCTCCCTCCAAAAAAGTCATGCAGATGGTTTAGAAAATCCTGCATTGGTGTCTCTGTCTGGATTTTGTTTTACTCCCTATCTAAGGAATTTTTATTGTCCCAAAGCTACTCTAGTTCTTCTAGGCTTAGATTGCAAATAGGAATATTCAAATTTGTGGCTGGGTCATCATTTTGCCTTCTCATGGTATTCTGTTAGAGCCAGTAATATACAATAATAGACTTGAGAATTAGGAGAGAGTTTAGAGTGATTAGTCCAAACTTTCTTCTGTTCAGATCAGTAAACTGGTATCCAAGGAGGCCAGAGAGTGTTACAAATGGGACTAATCCCCTAATGCTGGAGCCAGTGCTCATTCAACCACTGTGATTAATTGTAATTACAATAATGAATTTCAATTACTTAAATATTATTCCAATATTTATTGAGTACCTGCTACATGCCCAGCCTTCTGGGATATGGTATTACATAAAGCACAATCACAGCCTGCTGGGCACTCACAATCAGCTGGGAGTGGCAGAGAGTTATAAATACAGTGGGCTGGGTACTACACTGAAGCATTGTGGGAGACGGACTTAGGAAAGCTGTTGTTCAAAGCAAAGGTTATATGTTGTCAGCTATCAAAACTGTCAGCTATCAAAACTAAACTCCCCCCTCACCAACTATTAGGCTCAAACAGGAAGTCACATATAAACCAGTACATCTGTGCCAAAAGCTAGAAATCTCTTGTTAAAAATCTTTATTGTGCTGAAAACCACATTAAAAGTTTGCCATCTTAACCATTTTTGAATGCACAGTTCAGTAGTGTTAAGTATGTCCACATTGTTGTGAAACAGATCTCCGTAACTTTTGCATCTTGCAAATCTGAGACTCTATACCTAGCTCTCTTACCCATCCTACTCCCAACTCTCTTACCCATCCTACTCTCCCCATCCCCTGGCAATCACCATTCTACTTTCTGTTTCTATGAATTTGACTACTTCAGACACCTCATAGAAACAGAATCATACAGTATTTGTCTTTCTGTGACTGGCTTATTTCACTTAGCACAATGTCTTAAAGTTTCATTTCTGTCGTAGCATATGACAGAATATCCTTCATTTTTAAGGCTAAATAACCTTTTATTATATGCATATACCACATTTTATTAATTCATCCATCCATGAACAATTGAGTTGCTTCTCTGCACCTCTTCATTACTGTGAATAATTCTGCTATGAACATGGATGTGCAAAGGGGTCAGATATAACATAACACAGGGAGAGGCCAGACATCACAAGGAGAAGCTCAGAAAAGGAGAAAATGAAAGAAAAAATTAAAGCGTGTGTGTGTGTGTGTGTGTGTGTGTGTGTGTGTGTGTGTGTGTGTAGATAGGTGAGATAAAATGCCAAGGTGATTGCTTTAAGAATAATTCTCTAACTTAATATTTGAAATAAATAAAATTACCTGAATATCACCACTTATGGTCACATCAAATAAGGTAAATACTAAAAAACTGAGGTAAAAATATTCAGTGAAAAAGGATAAGAAATGGTAAAATGACTTCGGCAATGTAAAAAGGAAGGAAGTCATGACCTAATGGGGGAAAAAAGAAAACAAACACATGAAAAGTGGAGCGTTTTAGATAAAACTTCAAACTTCAATTTTGCCCTCCATGGGTTTTGTTGAAAAATCACCAGCATTAGTTGCTGAACATGATGTGACCAAGAGACTACTGATTATGGTACATAGGATTACAAATAAGACAAATTGTGTGTGTGTGTGTGTGTGTGTGTGTGTGTGTGTGTGTGTGTGTTCGTGTGTAAAACAGGGTGAGAAAAAGTCAATTCAATGTTGCAGCATGAATTTAGAATTATACAGAGGTGATAGAGAAACAGAAATTGATGATTTGTATTTTTGGCAGAAACTAGAAAAACAGCTATACATGATTAAAAATCACATTAGATATAATGAGGCCCAATTAGACAACTACATATAAAAAATATAAACTATATATTTTATATAAATAAATATTTATATAAAATATTTTTAAAAATTAGAAATAACTAAATACAAAGAAGGAATTTTATTATTTTTATGCAATTTTTGTGTAACGTTTCTATTATTGTCTGGAATGTTCTTTCCCTTTCATTTAAGTAGCTGATCTGTTTTATAAAAAGCCTTCTTGTGTGGTGAAAAGCATCATGCCATCAGACCGTAAAGGTTTTTGTGACCATAGTGTCCACAGGATTAATGATTTCTGCTACTGGGCTCTAAGGTGTCCATGGAGGTGGTAGCTTTTGGGTCAGTTTATGTCCTGTTTAGAGTCACACCTTGTTACAGAAAGACTGATAGAATTGATGAGCACTTGGATAAGCTCCACAACAGTGTGCTGGTGTAAAAGAAATGCATAATACAGTATGACAAACAAACAGGAAGTGATATTCCCCCAGGTTTGTAAACAAGAGTCTGAGAGACCAGAACTCACATCACCTAAATTTTGAACTAAGCCAGTCATTTATTATTTTATCTTTAATACAAGATTTACAAGATTCAAGTTTAAAAACTTGAATGATTTCATTAAAACAAACAAACAAAAATAGACAAAGTAGCCTAAAATGACAAAAATACTTTAACAAGAGATTGTTCCCTAAATATGCTTTGGAATAAGTAGATAAATGCTAAAATGATTGCTATCATGTAACAAGTATATTTAAAACTTTTCTAAAATTAAAGTATCAGGCTAGGCATGGTGGCTCAAGGTTATAATCCCAGCACTTTGGAAGGTCAAGATGGGCAAATCACTTGAGGCCAGCTGTTCAAAATCAGCCTGGCCAACATGGTAAAAACCTATGTATTTTGGTCTCTGCCAAAAAAAAAAAAAAAATTAGCCTAGTGTATTAGTCTGTTTTCACACTGTTAATACATACCTGAGACTGGGCAATTTCCAAAGAAAGAGTTTAACGAACTTACAGTTCCACATGGCTAGGGAGGCTTCAAAATCATGGCAGAAAGTGAAAGGCAATTTTTACATGGCAGTGTCAAAAGACAGAATGAAAGGGGTTTCCCCTTATAAAACCATCAGATCTCATGATACTTATTCACTACCACAAGAGCAGTATGGGAGAAACTGCCCCCTGATTCAATTATCTCCCACAGGGTCCCTCTCACAACACATGGGAATTATGGGAATACAATTCAAGATGAGATTTGGGTGGGACACAGAGCCAAACCATATCATTCTGCCTCTGATCCCTCCCAAATCTCATGTCCTCACATTTCAAAACCAGTCATGCCTTCCCAACAGTCCCCCAAAGTCTTAGGTAATTTCAGCATTAACTGGAAAGTCCAGATTCCAGAGTCTCATCTGGGATAAGGCAAATTGCTTCTACCTATGAGCAGGTAAAATCAAAAGCAAGTTAGTTACTTTCTAGATATAATGTGGTATGGCGTTGGGTAAATACATCTGTTCCAAATGGGATAAATTGGCCAAAACAAAGGGGCTAAAGGTCCCATGCAAGTCTGAAATCCAGTAGGGCAGTCAAGCTCTAAAATTACCTCCCTAGACTTCATGTCTCACAACCAGGTCACGCCAATGCAAGAGGTGGGGTACCATGATCTTGGGAAGTCTCCCTCCTGGCTGCTTTCATGGTCTTGCATTGAGTGTCTGTGGCTTTTCCAGGCACACTGTGTAAGCAGTCAGTGGACCTACCATTCTGGGATCTGAAGGGCAGTGGCTCTGTTCTCACAGCTACACTAGACAGCGCCCCAGTGGGGACTCTGTATGGGGGCACCAACCCCATATTTGCCTTCTGCACATCCCTAGCAGAGGTTCTCCATGAGGGTCCCACTTCTGCAGTGAATGTCTGCCTGGACATCTTGGCATTTCTATACATCATCTGAAATCTAGACAGAGGGTCCCCAACCTCAATTCTTGACTTCTGTGACCTGCAGACTCAACACCACATGCAGGCTGCTAAGGCTTGCACCCTCTGAAGCCATGGCCTGAGAAGTACTTTGGATGCTTTTAGCAATGGCTGGAATGGCTGAGATGCAGGGCACCAAGTCCCTAGACTGCACACAGCAGAATGATCTGGGCCTGGCCCATAAACCATTTTTTCCTCCTACGCCTCTGTGCCTGTGATCAGAGGGGCTACCACAGAGGTCTCTAACATGCCCTGGAGACACTTTCTTACATTGGCTTGGCAATTAAAATTCTGCTCCTTGATACTTATGCACATTTCTGCAGCTGTCTTGAATTTCTCCTTAGAAAATGGGATTTCCTTTTTTCTCACATTGTCAGAGTGCAAATTTTCCAAATGTTTATGCTCTGTTTCTGCTTAAAACTGAATGCCGTTAACAGAACACAAGTCACCTTTTGAATGCTTTCCTGCTTAGAAATGTCTTCTACCAGATACCCTAAATCATCTCTCAAGTTCAAAGTTCATAACTCTCCAGGGCAGGAGCAAAATGCCTTCAGTCTTTTTGCCAAAACATAACATGATTTGCCTTTTCTTCAGTTCCCAACAAGTTCCTTATCTCCATCTGAGACCACCTCAGCCTGGATTTCATTGTCCATATCATTACCAGCATTTTGGTCAAAGCTAGTCTAGGGAGTTTCAAACTGTCCCACATATTCCTACCTTCTTCTGAGCCCTCAAACTGTTCCAACCTCTGTCTGTTACCCAGTTCCAAAGTTGCTTCCACATTTTCGGGTATCTTTTCAGCAGCACCCCATCCCAGTACCAATTTACTGTATTAGTCCATTTTCATGCTGCTGATAAAGACATCCCTGAGACTGGGCAGTTTACAAAATACAGAGGTTTAACGGACTTATAGTTCCACATGGCTAGGGAGGCCTCACAATCGTGGTGGAAGGTGAAAGGCACTTCTTAGATGACAGTGGCAAAAGAGAAAATTAGAACCAAGCAGAAGAGTTTTCCCCTTATAAAACCATCAGATCTCGTAAAACTGATTCACTACTATGAGAACAATATGGGAGAAACTGCCACATGATTCAATTATCTCCCACCAGGTCCCTCTCACAACACATGGGAATTAAGTGAATACAATTCAAGATGAGATTTGGGTGGGGACACAGAGCCAAACCATATCACCAGGCATGGACTACAGCACTCACGTGTAGTCCCAGCTTCTAGGGAGGCTGAGGCACAAAAATTGTTTGAACCAAGGAGGCAGGGGTTGCAAGTGAGCTGAGATAGTGCCACTGTATTCTAGGAGCAAGGCTATGTCTCTCTCTCTCT
>NW_016107465.1:5008881-5019797 GCF_001604975.1 Cebus imitator | reverse complement strand
CTCACTGCAACCTCTGCCTCCCGGGTTCAAGCAATTCTCCTGCCTCAGCCTCCTGCATAGCTGGGACTACAGGCATGCACCACCACGCCCAGCTACTTTTTGTATTTTAGTAGAGATGGGGTTTCACCATGTTGGTCATGATGGTCTCTCTCCCTTGACCTCGTGATCCACCTGCCTCAGCCTCCCAAAGTGCTGGGATTACAGGCGTGAGCCACCGCGCCTGGCTGTTTTTGTTTTACTCTAACAAATCTGTAAATTTTCACAAATTTTGTGAGGTACGTATTTAGATAATGTTGTTTTCCTAAATACACAATCAATTTTTCAATAATTGACTTATTGAACCGTAATTTTTTCCTACTGATTTATGACATCCCTTTATATATATACATGACATCACTTTACATATATATAATATATATATTATATATTTGAAACTAATATATAATATATATATATATTATATATATATATATATGTATTAGATACTAGCACAGCCTATGGGCTTTTTCTGAGGAAAGTAGTTGCACTTTGAAGAGCCACCAATCTATTAAAATGTAGTGAGAAAAAATTCAGAATGAGATAACATAGTTTCATGTGTTAACCTGAGAACCTCATTAAACAAGAATCGTAATGATAATTTTGGTAAAAATATTTTTTGGTATTTTCCTGAGTAAGCATTAAGTTGATGAAACATTATTTTTACAAAATGTAAACTCTGGTGATAAGCAGCATCTCATCCTTAGGTTTAATTTTAATTTTAATTTTTATTTCTTGAGATTTAATTCATTCACAATCCTCTCAGGATTCTCATGAGTAATTATAGATACAGTATTAATCACATATTCTGGGTATAAATGGTGTTATAGAAAATGTAATCTGTAAAATAACCACAGCAAATTCTGCCATGAGATGTGGATTAATGTAACCACTGTTAATTTGAACACAAGATGGCCAGCAGAGTAGGGAGATCAGGGTGCATTTATTACTCTTCAGAGTGTTGTTGGTTGCTCAAATGAAAGTTGTGAGAAAAGTAAAAAGTGTTTCAGTCAGAAATCAAGAAAATGCAAGAAGGGAAAAAGTCCTAGAATAAAATTTAATTTCTGAAACTTTGTAAAAGGTTTAATAACTGATTTCCTTACTTTTCCATTTTTTGGGGAAGAAAAAGCAGCAATAATCATGGAGGAAAAAATGAGAACAAAAGTTTGTAGCCTACAATTTGTAAATTAGAAATATATAAAAGTAAAATGGTACATTAGCAAAAATATATTTTTGTGTTGACATTTAATTTTAGTAAAATATATGAAGAACATAAGCTTTATGTTTAAACTGAAGACAATTCATCATATTAATGATTATAAACAATAAATGATGATTTAAAATTGAATAAACATTTATTTACTTTCCTATACCACTTTCTTTTCTGTCTAATTTCAAATATTTTAAAAATTCCTACATATTAGATTATAAGTACATTTGGATTAATCTCTGGGGACTATTTTAACAGCCCCCTTAGTGCTAGTGTCCTTAACACTAGTATTGTCATTTGCTTCCTTGTAATCATCTTCTATTATGCTAACAGAATGATGTATCATTTGCAGATCAGTCATATCCCTTTTATTCTATCTTCGAGTACAATTTGTTCCCTAATTTCCTACTCTTATCTCCAGTTCCTGGAAACCTCGTTCAGTGAACAGGAATTTCTAAACTCCGAACCTTTGCTTATCTTTCTACCTGGATTGCTATTCTGCAAACCTATGCTCCTGAAGAATTGCTGATGGGATGTAAAATTTTTTTTAAAAAGTCATCTAATAGTGCATTAGAAATAGACATAAGCAAAGAAATATCAACCTTGCCAAATAAGCTGACCCCAAAGTACAAGGACAGTGAAAAAGAGTCAACTCAGCTTAACCCCAACTGGCATTTACAAGATTAACAATATGATTTGCAATGCACCTGGAAGGAAACCAACTGGCTTTAAGATAATTAAGTGCTACCATCAAGGAAGGATTATGCAGGTGCCAAATAAGGTTGTCTGGGACACCAAATCCCTTCCTATCTTATAATGGCATAAAAATAATGAAGAACTTGAAGAAGTATGGCCTTAATCGTATTTGTGATACTCTAATTCTGACTGAAGAAAGACTTAAGACAGGAACCTAGATGGAATAAAGACAGCAAACAAAAGAGACATACATTTGTTTAGTACGTAAATCCAAGAATTTCTTGACTACTTAAGACCTTTTCATTCTTCCTCTAGCTCATGTCAAGTTAGTACAGGCAATAAATCACATAGTTGCCTGTCCACATTGTCTTGCCTCTTCTGCAAAAAAGGTACTATAGACCAGGAGAGAAAATGCTTGCCCTTCTTTCTGGCATGTGAAATGAGAGAGATCTTGCTGGCATGTTCTTACCAATGCCCAGGAGGGCTGGTTCAACCCAGCAGGGTAAGTGTAGTAAAGCCAACTACTCCTATCTCATCCTTAAAGTCCAGCATGAAAACCATTTCCTCTCTGTGGCTTTTGTTGGTTTTTTGTTTTTCAAATTTGTCCTTGATTTTCCAGATAGATTTTAATTACTTCTCATATTTTTCTGTAGAACTTTATGGAAGCCCACAATACAATTATTTTGCGTTGTAGACATAACCACACAAAAACTCACAACTGTTTGAATTCATTAAGGCTGGGGGCTTAGAGCTCCATCTTTTATAGTTCCAATGCCTTGAATATAGTCTGTATTAGAAATATATTACTTTCAGCTGAATGTAGTGGCTCATGCCTGTAATCCTAGCACTTAAAGAGGCTGACGCAGGTGGATCACCTGAAGTCAAGAGTTCAAGACCAGTCTGGCCAACATGGTGAAATCCTGTCTCTACCAAAAATACAAAAATTAGCTGGGCCTGGTGGCAGGCATCTGTAATCCCATCTACTTGGGAGGCTAAGGAGGGAGAATCGCTGAAACCTGGGAGGTGGAGGCTGCAGTGAGCCAAGATCATGCCACTGCACTCCAGCCTGAGTGCCAAGAGAGAAACTCCATTTAAGAAAAAAAAATGTTACTTTCATCGAATTGTTAAACTATAAAGCCACAATTTTCTAAGTCACATTAAAATCTCTTTATTCCCCTTTTAAAATACTATCTGTTATTTTTTTTTCATTGAGTCTTTTTTTAAATATACTTTAAGTTCTGGGGTACATGTGCAGAATGTGTAGGTTTCTTACATAGGTATACATGTCATGGTGGTTTGCTGCACCCCATCAACCCGCCATCTACATTAATATTTCTTTTAATGCTGTCCCTCCCCTAGTCTCCCACCTCCCAACAGGTGTGTGATGTTCCCCTCCCTGTGTCCATGTGTTCCCATTGTTTAACTTCCACTTATGAATGAGTACATGACATGTTTGGTTTTCTGTTCTTGTGTTACTTTGCTGAGAATGATGGTTTCCATCTTCATCCATGTCCCTACAAAGGGCATAAACTCATCCTTTTTTATGGCTGCATAGTATTCCATGGTGTATATGTGCCACATTTTCTTTATCCAGTCTATCATCAATGAGTATCTGGATTGGTTCCAAGTCTTTGCTATTGTGAACCGTGCTGCCATTAACATACATTTGCATGTGTCTTTATAGTAGAATGATTTATAATCCTTTGGGTATATACCCAGTAATGGGATTGCGGGGTCAAATGATATTTCTGGTTCTAGATCCTTGCGGAATCACCACACTGTCTTCCACAATGGTTGAACTAATTTACACTCCCACCAACAGTGTAAAAGTCTTACTATTTCTCCACATCCTCTCCAGCATCAGTTGTTTCCTGACTTATTAATGATTACCATTCTAACTGGCATGAGATGGTATCTCATTGTGGTTTTGATTTGCATTTCTCTAATGACCAGTGATGATGAGCTTTTTTTCATATGTTTTTTGGCTCCATAAATGTCTTCCATTGATAAGTGTCTATTCATATCCTTTGCCCACTTTTTGATGGGGTTGTTTGGGTTTTTTTTTTTTTTTTTTTTGTATTTTTTTTTTTTTTTTTTTTTTTTTTTTTTTTTTTTTTTTTTTTTTTTTGTAAATTTGTTTAAGTTCTTTGTAGATTCTGGATATTAGCCCTTTGTCAGATGGATAGATTGCAAAAATTTTCTCCCATTCTGTAGGTTGCCTGTTCACTCTGATGATAGCTTCTTTTGATGTGCAGAAGATCTTTAGTTATCCCATTTGTCAATTTTGGCTTTGTTGCCACTACTTTTGGTGTTTTAGTCATGATGTCTTTGCCCATGGCTATGACTAGTATTGCCTAGGTTTTCTTCTAGCATTTTTATGCTTTTAGGTCTTACATCTAAATCTTTAATTCATCTCAAGTTAATTTTTGTATAAGGTATAAGGAAGTGATCCAGTTCCAGTTTTCTGCATATGG
The DNA here is from genome assembly GCF_001604975.1 of Cebus imitator. Lineage (NCBI taxonomy): Eukaryota > Metazoa > Chordata > Mammalia > Primates > Cebidae > Cebus > Cebus imitator. The sequence continues at coordinate 5,015,381 of NW_016107465.1, read as the reverse complement.
CTAGCCAGTTTCCCAACACTATTTATTAAATAGGTAATCCTTTCCCCATTGCTTGTTTTTCTCAGGTTTGTCAAAGATAAGATGGTTGTAGATGTGTGACATTATTTCTGAGGTCTCTGTTCTGTTCCCCTGGTCTATATATCTGTTTTGGTACCAGTACTATGCTGTTTTAGTTACTGTAGCCTTGTAGCATACTTTGAGGTCAGTTAGCGTGATGCCTCCAGCTTTGTTCTTTTTGCTAAGAATTGTCTTGGCTATATGGGCTCTTTATAAATTCCATATGAAATTTAAAATATTTTTTTCTAATTCTGTGAAGAAAATCAATGGTAGCTTGATGGTGTTAGCACTGAATCTATAAATTACTTTGGGCAGTATGGCCATTTGACGATATTGATTCTTCCTATCCATGAGCATGGAATGTTTTCCCACTTTTGTGTCATCCCTTATTTCCCTGAGCAGCGGTTTGTAGTTCTCCTTGAAAAGGTCCTTCACATCACTTGTAAGTGGTATTTCTAGCTATTTTATTCTCTTCGTAGCAATTGTGAATGGGAGCACACTCATGATTTTGCTCTCTGTTTCTCTATTATTGGTGTATAGGAATGCTTGAGAGTTTTGCGCATTGATTTTGTATCCTGAGACATTGCTTATCAACTTGAAGAGATCTCAGGCTGAGATGATGGGTTTTTCTAAATATACAATCATGTCATCTGCAAACAGAGACAATTTGACTTCCTCTTTTCCTATCTGAATACGCTTTATTTCTTTTTCTTGCCTGATTGACCTGGTGAGAACTTTTAATACTATGATGAATAGGAGTGGTAAGAGAGGGCAGCCTTGCTTATGCTGGTTTTCCAAGGGAATCATCCAGTTTTCGCCCATTCAGTATGATATTGGCTGTGGGTTTGTCATAAATAGCTCTTATTATTGTGAGATACGTTCCATTAATACCTAGTTTATTGAGAGTTTTTAGCATGAAGGGGTGCTGAATTTTATCAAAGGCCCAAGCAAACAGGGTCTGGAGTAGACCTTCAGCAAACTCCAGCAGACCTACAGCAGAGGGGCCTGACTGTTACAAAGAAAACTAGCAAACAGAAAGGAATAATATTCACATCAAAAAGGATATCCATGCAGAGACCCCATTCAATGGTCACCAACACTAAAGTCCAAAGGAAGATAAATCCACAAAGATGGGGAGAAACCAGCGCAAAAAGGCTGAAAATTTCAAAAACCAGAACACCTCTTTTCCTCCAAAGGATCACAACTCCTTGCCAGCAGGGGAACAAAACAGGTTGGAGAATGAGTTTGACAAATTGACAGAAGTAGGCTTCAGAAGGTGGTTAATAACAAACTCCTCCGAGCTAAAGGTGCATGTTCTAATCCAATGCAAGAAAGCTAAGATCCTTGATAAAAGGTTAGACGAGTTACTAACTAGAATAACTAGTTTAGAGAAGCACATAAATTACCTGATGGTCCTGAAAAACACAGCACAAAAACTTCATGAAGTATACACAAGTATCAATAGCTTAATAAATCAAGCCAAAGAAAGAATATCAGAGATTTAAGATCAACTTGATGAAATAAAGCAGGAAGCCAAAATTAGAGAGAAAAAAAGTGAAAAGAAATGAATAAAGCCTCCAGAAAATATGGGACTATGTGAAAAGACCAAATCTACATTTGATTGGTGTACCTGAAAGTGATGGGGAGAATGAAACCAAGGGCATGCCTAGGGCTGTTTACATTCCCAAGAAATTCCTGAAAAGGCACTAAGCTCTTACCTCTGCTGCCTTTGCGTTTCTACATAAGCAGATTGAAAGCTAATAAAGAATTGTGAACCACAATACTAAGTGTCAAAGATATTCTCTAAAACACACAGAGCTCCTATATAAAGATGGGAAGAAACTTCTGTTTGCTTTGGTTCTGGGCATTTAAGAAAATCTCTATCCAATCATTAGTTGACCATTAGGGTAGTAAAACAGATACTTAAGTGGCCACGTACAACAAAGAATACTGAGTTTACAAAAGTAGTTTAGAAAAGTTACTAAACAAACAAAAATAATAATAATAACTACAACATGCAGCAGCAACAAACCCTGGGGTTAGAGAGAAATCTGATTTCCAGAGTTGCCATATTAAAATTTTAAAATGATCAGTTTTAAACAAAACTTGAGGCATGATAAAAAATAAGAAAATATGGCTCATATGCAGAAATGAAGCAATCAGTAGAAGCTGCCTCAGGGAAAGCCCATACATTGTATTTACCAGGCAAAGATTTTAAACCATCTACTTAAAAATGCTCAAGAGTTAAAGGGAAATTTGGCTAAAGAATTAGAAAAAAGCATAAAAATGACATATCAGAAGACACAAATTACAAAAAGTAACCACATACACATTCTAGAATTGAAAAGTACAATTGCTAAATGAAAAATACATAAAAGAAGATTTGAGCAGATAGAAGAGTCATTGAGCTTTTTGAGAATAAGTCAATGGAGACCATCCAGTATGAGAAAAAGAAAGAATAAGAATAAAGGGAAGTGAACAAAGCCTAAGAGACCTGTAGGACTCTATGACATGTACCAAGATATGCATAATGGAAGTCCAGTAGGAGAGGAGGGGGAGAGAGAGAGAGAGAGAGAGAGAGAGAGAGAGGGAGAAAGAAGGGCAAAAATTACATTGAAAAAATAGTGACTGAAAATGTCTGAAATTTGTTGAAAAAATATTAATCTACACATGTAAGAAGCTAAACAAACTAAGAAGTATAAACTCAGTGACACATCTGAGATACATCAAAATCAAATTGTTGAAAGCCAAAGACAAATATATATATATATGTATATATATATATATATGTATATAATTAATTTTATATGTGTGTATATATATATATATATATATATATATATATTAAAAGCAGTGAAAAAAAGTGACTTATGATGAACAAAGGATCTTTGAGAAGAGTAACAGCTAATTTCTCATCAGCAACAATGGAGCACAGGAGGCAGTGGGATAATGTATTCAAAGTGCAGAGAGAAAAATATTGTCAACAAAAAATTCTATAGTTAGCAAACACATATTTCAAAAATGAAGGAGAAATTAATATATTGCCAGGTAAATTTTAAAATGAAAACTCACATGCAGAGCTGCCCTGCAAGAAATGCTTTTGCCTTTCATGCTGAAATAAAAGGGCAGAAGATAATAGCTTCATATGAATAAATAAAGAACATCAGTAAATATAAATATTTAGGTAATATAAAAGGCAGCATTATGTAGTTTTACTTGTAACTCATATTGTTGCATCTTATTTAAAAGAAAATTGCATAAAACATGTATAAACCTATATATTAATGGACACGTGCAAAGATGTAATTTGTGACAATAATATGGCGAAAAGGAGGACAAGTTGACAGAGTTATAGAACATACTGTATACTATTGAAATTGATTTAATATTAATATGGGCTCTGAATTTAGCTTTTATAAAGTAAGATGTCATTTTAATCCCCAGGCTATAATTAAGAAAAAAAAGGAGTAAAAATACCAAGAGAATTAAGAAAGCATACTAGACATATCCATTTGATACAGAAAAGAAGTATTGGAGGAAGTGAGGAATAAAAAAGATATAAGACAAAAAGAAAACAAATGGCAAAATGGCAGAAATACATCCTGACAGGCTAAATAAAGAAAATGTGGTACATATACACAATGGAATACTATGCATCCATAAAAAAGAACAAGATTATGTCCTTTGTACATGGATGGAGCTGGAGGCCATTATCCTTAGCAAACTAACGCAAGAACAGAAAACCAAATATCACACGTTCTCACATATAAGTGAGAGCTAAATGATGAGAACATTGGACACATACATGGGAACAACACACATTGGGGCCTATCTCTCCTTCAACCAAAACTTTAGTCGGGCACTTTGGGTCATCTGCTTGAGTAGGTCCTACCTGGGTTTCCCTCTCTGACCTTACAGAATCCAGTTTGAGCAAGAATCCTGCTACATCAGTTTAGTGAAAACCCTCCACGCTTGGTATCTAACCACCCTCTTTACCTGATATCACCCTGGCTTGCTTTCAGCAAGAATTCTGAAGTTCCCTTAACCCTGATGTTTTACTAATTTTTCATCCACTGTTCTTTGGCTACAAATCCCTACTTGTTCTTGTTGGACTTGAAATTGAGTTCAATCTCTCTCCCTGATGGTAGGACTCCATTGCAGTGGCCCCTGTGTCTATCACCTTGGTCCCAACCAAGCTTATAATCCTTAAGAAATGCCAAGAATTATTTTTTCTTTAACATTATATTAACACACATACATCTAATTTATTTATTTTTAACTGTAGTATTCCACTGTATCATTGTGTAACACTCAGGTTACTCCCTTACTATAGACCATTTAAATTGTTTCCAAATTTTCAGTATAACAGCATTGATATGTCAGTATTTCTCTAATGTAGCATTCCACAAACTTTTTGGCCTGGGACCTTTTTGCACTCTTAAAAATTATTGAGAATGCCAAAGAGTGTTGTCTACATGGATTATATTTATCAATATTTACAGTATTAGAAGCTAAAATAGGAATTTTAAAAATATTTATTAATCTGTTTTTAAAATAACAAGCCCATTATATCTGAACATAGGTAATATATTTTATTAAAATAACCATTTTATAAAAAATATATAATTTTTTACATTTTTACAAATCTCTCTCACTAATGCCCTAGAGCAAAATTGGATCATAATATTTGCTTCTGCATTCACCCTGTAGTGATATGCATCTTTGGTTGAAAGAAATCCTGATTCACACAGATGTCTTGTTGGAAAAGAGAGGTAGATTTCATTAGCCTTTTTTGATCATTTTAGATATTCTTTGATACTATACGAAGTGTTATTTCTAAAAGATTCATTACAATATAAATTTGAAATCATAACAATAAACTTTTCATATACTGTTTTTTAAAAATTTATTAGTCTATCTTGCATGTTAAATTGATCTGTGCCATGATTTTCTAACATCATACATTAATCATTTGGAAAATACTTGTTCAGAGTGTGCAGATCTTCCAAATGAGGACATATTTCATTTATATAATATTTAAAAAATCATATTTGTTAGTATCACACAAGCTTCATCAGGAAAAGTTTATACGAGCAGCTGCTAATTTTGCAGTAGCTAATATATCCTTAGCAAAATTCTAACTTTTGATCTGGGCATGGCTCACGCCTGTAATCCCAGCACTTTTGGAGGCTGAGGCACAAGGATCACTTGAGGTCAGGCATTTGAGACCAGCCCGACCAACACAGTGAAAACCTGTCTCTACTAAAAATACAAAATTAGCCAGGCGTGGTAGCATGTGCCTGTAATTCCGGGTACCTGGGAGGCTGAGACAGTAGAACTGCTTGAACCCAGGAGTTAGAGCTGCTTGACAGAACTGCTTGAATCCAGTGAGCCAAGATCTTGCCGCTGCACTCCAGTCTGGGCAACAGAGTGAGACCCCATGTCAAAAAAATAAAATTAATACTAATTTTTGCCTAGAAGCTTAGATTTTTATTGTTAGCATTGGTACAAATATAATCAATGTTTGTCTTGAAATGACAAATTCACTTTATTTTCATGTCTGCTATGTAACCTCCTAAATAAATGTAGTTTGTCAGTCATTCTTTCAAGTAAAAATGGTGTCCCATAAATAAAAACAGCTAATTCAGTTCATAACTTAATTACACAAATGTTCTTTACTCTTTAGTATACAACAGAAATAGTTCATGCTTAACTGCAATTTTGTCACATAGAATATTTAAAAATGTGCATTCAAGGCTCAAGATGTAAGAAACTTAATAATTTTTACTAATTTATGAAGGATATTTGTAAGTAAAACTATTTCTGAACTGCAAGTGCACAGTGGTGAAGAACTTGAACTGTAGTACACTTTGGTGCTTCTGCCTTGATTTGTGCTAAGGCCTGTTTTTTTTGTTTGTTTGTTTGTTTTTTTCTTTTATCTTCCATTGCTTTAAACCATCAGTGCAAATGTCAACTCAGAGAAAAAGACAAATATGGTCTTCATATTATAATAAAAGTAATTTTGACTTGCAGACAGTCTGCAAGGATCTCAGCATTCCCCAGGGGTCTGTGAACCACACTTAGAATACTACTGCTCTAAGATATATACATAGAAAAGGAATCAACGGGATAAAGAATGAGAGCATGGTCAGCATTCTGAGATTTACTAAACTGATGTCTATGTTTCTAGCAGCCATGCTTGAATATTCCCTTTTTCTGTCCATCCTTGGCAACCACTGGTTTTTTATCACATTTAAGAATTTTGGCCATGCTCTGGGGGCTGTACTAATGACTATGTTTTTCATTTTATTTTATTTTATTTTATTTTATTTTTTGAGACAGAATTTCACTCTTGCTGCTCAGGCTGGAGTGCAGTGGTGGACTCTCAGCTCACTGCAAACTATGCCTCCTGGGTTTGAGTGATTCCCCTGCCTTAGCCTCCT
>NW_016107465.1:4932983-5008815 GCF_001604975.1 Cebus imitator | reverse complement strand
GAGAGAGAGAGAGAGAGAGAGAGAGAGGGGCTGACTCTTTGGGTAGCTTCTGTGAATTTTGTACATAAAAATCCTTTACCCATTTTCCTTTCTTGTCTTTTTAAAATATATCTTTATTGTTTAGTATATGCTTTTGTTATCTCTCATCTTTCGTATGTTTTCTATTTTGCAAATATATTCTCCTAATACTCTTTAGTCTTTATATTTTCATTATATAGGCTTGTCTTTATTTCATAGAAGTTTTAATCTCTGATTTCATTACATTTATTAGTCTTTCACATATAATTTTTGTTTTGTGAGACTCATTTAAAAATTCTTCATAAACCCAAGTTCATAAACATAATTCTTTTACATTTTCTTATAATAATTTTTTGTTTTACATATTTAGTTTGTTAAACCCCTTAAATATACATAGTAAATGAGCCTTCTAATTATATCATCTACACTGTCTATATACTTAATTTTTTTGTCCACTCACTGTATTGGTTTTTGTTAAGAGGAATGTTAAAATCTTCTAATATTATTGGGAATTTCTTTCTTCAATTCAGTCAGCTATTTATGTAGCTCAAGTCTTTCTGTTATGATTCTTATATCTTCTTGTAAAAATTCTTCTAACACTATGTGATGTTCCTTTTCATTCTCGATAAAACTTTTGGAAAGTATTAGTACTCCACCCATTTATTTCAGTTAATATTTGCCTGATGTATTTTTCCATTTGCTTTACTTTCAATCTAATTATTTGTTCATTCATTTATGTATGTGTTTGTTTTAGTGGTTTTTATTTACTATGCATCAAGAACTGTCCCAAGTGCTTTACAAGTATCTCCTGAATCTTATGTCATTATTTAGAAGTATTTTTTGTAAATGGTATAGATGAATTATATTTATTTATCTCAATCTGATATTCTGCTTTATAATACATAATTGTAATCTCTTTATAGATATTATAATATTGACAACAGAGGACTCATTTCTAGCATTGCATTATGTGCTTTTGATGCTATTCCTTGGAATTTTTCTTTTTTATTGCTTTCTACTGGAACAATAAATTTGTCTTTATTCTCTTCTATCCCAGCTAATTCAAAAGACAGAGAAGGTAGTTCCATTACTTGATTTAACACTTTAACATATATATGAATCTTTGAAAACATTCCCTGTATTGGGAGGATTTAGCATATTATGAGTCCCTTCTCTTTCAAGTTGATGTGTGAAGCTTCAACTCCAGGCCACCCGTGCTCTTCTGGTGCCACTACATTACTCAGGCTTCACTAATTAGATCTTCCACTGCAAGTCTTCAATTCAGAAGAAACCAGTAGGAAGGTGATATGCTTGGCTGCGTCCTCACCCAAATCTCATCTTGAACTGTAGCTTCCATAATTCCCATGTGTTGTGGGAGGGACCCTGTGGTAGTTAATTGAATCATGGGGTAGTTCCCCACATACCATTCTCATGGTAGTAAATAAGTCTCACAAGATCTGATGATTTTATAAGGGGAACTCCCTTTCACTTGGTTCTCATTTTCTCTCTTGCCACTGCCATGTAAGACATGCCGTTCACCTTTTGCCATGACTGTGAGGCCTCCGCAGCCACATGGAACTGTGAGTCCATTAAATCTCTTTTTCTTTATAAATTACTCAGTCTCAGGTATGTCTTAATCAGCAGAGTGAAAATGGTGCAACTAATAGAGTAAGTCAATATTATTACTTTATATAGTTAAAGTTTATTAGACTTGATCGTTTCCTAAAACATAATTCTTCTTTGTGGGTCTAATCACTTTCTTCTGGAAATATATATTGTAAGTAATTTTTTAAAGTCTACTGTTAATCATTCCTCCCAGTGTATATTTGTCTGAAAGTGATTTTATTTGGCCTTGTTTTTTCTTGAAATTTTAGCTCTATATAGAATTTGTATTATAAACCATTTTCCCTATAGATCTTTTGGTATAATTATATTACCCTCTTGCTAGTTTAGTTCAAGTTTGGATGCCTGTTTTTTTGAGGAAATCTCTTTTTCTAATATTACTTTTAAGATTTTCTCTCAGTTTTTTGTTACAAAAAGATTGAGCCTAACGGCACATTGACTTTTATTACACTCAGGACTAATTATGCTGTTTAATATGCCTATTCATGTTTTTTTTTCAACCTTGGAAAATAATTATTTTACTATTTCCCCTTCTCTCTGTTTTGTCTGCTAAGAAATTTCATTAACATATATTGGACTTTGTCTATGTTTCCTTCTTGTATGTTCATCTCTCTATTTATTTATTATCTCGTTTCTTCTCTGTACTCTGCTTTCTGAATAATTTCCTAAGCACTGTGTACCTCTTCACAAATTCTTTGTTCATTTCTGCTTAAATTGCTGTTTATTCATTGAAATTTTATTCCATAAATTATGTTTTCCAACTTTTGAAAACAGTTTGTGTTTTGTCTATGGAATCATATGTTTTTAATCCACTCTTATAACATTCATCTTTTTACGTACATTTACTTCATAGTCTTTATTACGGGTTTAATTGTGCTATTTACTCTGATTAGTTTCTTTTGTTTAAAGTGAATTTAAAAATACATTTTGTGATATAGATAGTGAGCTCATCGTTAGCAGGGTTATACCAGGTAATGCCTTACTAGACGTGTTAGGGTGTAGCTTTCCAGAGCACTTCTAGATCTAATTGTTATGGATGGTCGGGGTATTGTAAGCCTGAGATAGTTTAAGTGGGTTAATTTCTCTTAGATTGGAGATTCCTCATTAAGATTTTTTAATTAGGCCCTAGGTTATAATATCTTACAGGAGACTTCCCTCTTGCCTCTTCCCAAATAGAACCCTCACATCTTGGACAAACTTCCTCAATGCCTTTTTGAGATAGCAATGGGTGGTCTTAAAGTTCTTCTTTTCTACCAAGGGTACATTCATTCAAAGACCTCAGCTCTGTTTTCCATTTAAAGTCTCAATCTTTACTGACCAAGTCCTCATCTTCTGTCTCCTGTAGCAAATTAATCTTCAGAAACCACATCCTGCTTCTTTGGATTGCTTCTAAAACACTCTGCTTATCCTCAGACTCAGTTCAATTTCTTTTGTTTTTGGCCTCTGGAGATAATCCTACTTACGAGTTCTGTTACATATTTAAAAAAAAAGTTTGCTGTGTTTATCTGAAACACATTGTTGTTTTACTACAGTGTTTTAAAAATGTTATCTAGCACTAACTCTTAAATACATAAAATTATTGTTATTTTTAGTCAACTATTAATTAGATTTGTAAATATTTTCCAAATGTCCATGCTTATCATTTTTTTTTAATCCCATTTCTTCCCTATTCTTTTTTGCAAAGTATATTCACTATCGTAAAATCTTGGAATTTGTAGAAAATCTATTCTTTTAGGCATGAAAAAAAGTAGTCATTATTTTGCCTTTACTCTTGAATGACAGTTTAGCTGCATATTTAATTTTAACTAGACAGTTTATTTTTCCTCAACAGTTTAAAGATATTCCTTCACTTTTTTCTGGCATCTATTGTTGCTAATAAAAATCTCCCATCTTGTAATTGTTTTTTTACTATATTGCAAGAGAAATCAAGATATAAGGCTGCATTCATAGTGTAATTCCATGTTTTGAAAACATATATATAAGAATTATTTAGTATCTAATACTTAAAAACCAATAGTAAGAGTTCAGCAAGTAAGAAATAACCATTTTGTGAATTCATCTGTTTACAGGTTTTGGTTCTAAGTATTGGATATTTATGTCTCTTTCTGGAAGCCAATTTAACAATATGTCAAAGGCTTTCAAAAAGCTCAATCAATATTTCACTTTTAAGAAATACAGGGACCTTCATTTATAAAATTATTCATTGCTTAATTTTATGCCAAAAATGAAAATAAAAGTTCGAAATATTTTAATAGAATATTATGCAGTCATTAAAATTATACTCTTGAAGAATTAATTATATGTAAAGTCACATACTATGCTTTTTTAAAATTAAAAGTATCAAACAACATATTATGATTACATAGTGTTAAGGAACAAGCATACATATATGTCTATACATATACTTCTGCCATTTGTTAAGAATACCTTGTTCTGAATGCTGGGATTGTATGTAACATTCATTCCTTTACAATTTTTAAACAATTTTCTAAGCTCTAAGTTCTATATAGTAAAGAAGTAATGTTTCTATAATTTCAAATAAAATGAAAGGTTATTAAAATGCATGCACATCATAACCCTTGTTACTAGGTAACTTAGAATACAGCATTGTTGATCACATCTTTGAAGTATGGAAATGGGAACGCAGTCTGTCCACAGAATTTTTTTTCTCACACCCAGAAGAATGCAGGCTAGCCTTGTGCCTTGATGGTTTTTCTACCAATGCTAGAAGTACATGGCTCAGTAAGTGCCCCCTTTCCATATACAGCCTCCTGAATCATTGTGTCACCCTTACTTGTTCCAGGCTACCCTGCTTCCTTGTTTAATGTGTTCTTCACTCTCCCAATTACATAACTGGTACGTTGCCTTCTACTTTTGGAGTAGACAGTAGACCCTATTGTCTCTGCTCTGGTCACATTCCTGTCCTTGGCTAAGACTGCCCATGGCTAGGTGGCTGTCTTTATGTTGCTGATTCTTCTGTTTCACAAATTACCGAAGGCAATCCCCCTCCTAGCTAACCAGGCTCTATATGGCATCCTTGTCAGTTTCAATTCCCATTTGTATCCTTTCTCTCCCATCCCCTTGTCTTCTCAGCTGCTACTATTATAGAATGGTATATTATGCATAAAACCAAGTTATCAACCATTTTTAGTGAAATGTTTTAACAATTAAACTGAAGAAAAAATCATTCATGTTTCTATATTTTTAAAGTATAACATCTCAAATTTTGAAAGAGCTTTATCTTCAGTGAAATATATAAATGGGTGAAAGATTTCATTCCTATTAACATTACAAAACTTCCCATTTCTCTTTTTGCCAAGGTGAAGTGATGTAATGCAGGATTTTGTTCTTTTCAAGAGAAGATAAGCAACTTTATAAGAAACCTGAAGGGAGAGAGAGACAGAAAAAAGAAAAAAAACTTCTTGTATAACAAGTACAGGTTAGGTAACTGGCATTTTTACATGAGGATTTTTGGCTCAATAGAAGGAAGAGAATTTTACAGCCCCAAATAGCAATCAGAAATCCTTCAGACTGACAGAGACGCATTTGAATATTAGGGATTCTGAATGATTTCTTTTTAAAACTAGGAAAAATTGAATTTTGATATCTCTTTTTAAAAATTAATCTGTCCTGAGAGAATATCAAATAATTGTACCCCAACTACATAAAATTCTCAGCATTCTACATCTCCTTTTCAAAAACTGCATTATTTTGATGCTAATGATAAGAATTGAGTTTTCAAACTTAAATTTATATTTTGGCCTTGGAATTTCAAGATGTTTCTTTAGAAGGGAATTTTAATATTTGTCCTGGCTTCCTTATAGTGTTACTGTGAGGGGAAAAATCAGACAAAGTATATAAAAGTGCATTGTATGCTTTTAAGCAGTCTCTGGATCCATGATTAATATCCAGATAGCACATCCTTGCTTATGAAATTTTGTGTAACAAAAAATACCTCCTACATGTCCAACCACATCTTGGCCAAGACTGTTTTGAAGCACCTGGCTGAAATATTCAATCATTGAATTTTTTACCAGAAATATTCTCTTTCCTTTCATGGGTCAAGCAGGTTCACCTTTAGATGTCGCTTTTCTGCTTCCCAAGTAGTAAAAGAGTTGGTAATAGCAATGCCCAAGGCACCAGTATCACCTTATAATTTGCCTCTTGATGACACTAGTCATTTTGAAAATAACAGTTGATCTTTGAGTGTGTTCCCTGTGCTTCAGGCACAGTACTAACACTTTTACAGGCATTATTTTATTTAATACTCAAAAATAACTTATAAGATTGATATAATTACCCACCTTTAGTGAGATAATACTAAAATTCAGGGAAGTTCATTCATTCATTTAATCAGTTTGTACTGAGAGCCAAGTATCTACCAGCTTCTGAGCTAGATGGGGAAGAAAGAACAGTAATGAAGATGAGAACAGTTCCTTGAATCCATGGGATTTATATTATAGTTGAAAGAAAACAAAGAAAGAAATGTGTACCACATAGAAAGTAATGAGTATTCTGCTGAGCATTGAAACTGAGTGGCTATTTTAGAAAGAGGTTAAAGAAGGCCTTCCTGAGAATGCCCTGAAAGATAGAGCCTGAGTGACAGGAAGAGGCCAGGCACATGAAGAAGTCAGCAGAGAGAACACTGGGCTGAGGGGACAGTACATAGGAAGGTCCCAAGATGGGAAAAAGAGCTATGATGATGGGGTGATGAGCATCCTGGATTCTCATGACGTGGATGGAACTGGGTATGTTTTGGAGTTAGAACTGATAGGTTTTCTGTTGGATTGGAGGTAGGGTAATGGAATTAGATGAATCAAGGGTATTTTGTTTGTTGGATTGCTTGGAATGAAATACTAGGTTACTGATGGGCTGTTTAGGGATGATGAAGAGGAGTAGGTAGGTTTGGGGAAAGAGCATCAGCTTGTTTTGTTATTGTTGTTTAAACTCTTTTATGGTGGTAAAATTTATGTAAGATTTATCATTTTTAAGTGTAAAATCCATTGGCATTAAGTACATTCCCATTGTTGTTCAATCATCACCAGCATCTGCCTCCAAAACTTTTTCATCTGCCCATACTGAAACTTTATAACCATTAAACAATAGTTCTCCAATTTTTCTCCCATCGTCCTCTTGCAACTACCATTCTACTTTCTGTCTGTATAAATTTGACTACTTCAGGTACCTTATATAAGTGGAGTCATACAGTATTTGTGAGTGTGTGTGTGACTGGTTTATTTCACTTAGCAAAATGTCAAGTTTCATCCACATAGTAGCATGTGTCAGAATTTCCTTCCTTTCTTTTTCTTTTATTTCTTCAATAGTCTTTATTTTAGTTTCACAGCAAAACTGAACAAAAAGTACAGAGTTCCCACATATCCCCAGCCCCTTTACATCCACAGCCTATCCTACTGTAAACATCTCGTACTAGAGTGGTACATTTGTTGCAATTGATGAGCCTGCGTTGCGAGCTACCTTTTGACTTAAAGATATCAGGAGGCCTAAAGAGAGCGTGCTGTGGAGTTCTGACTCAGGAGTCAGAGATGGTATCCAAAGCTAAGGCCTGAATGAGATCACCTGGGATAGAGTGTGTAAAGGCAAGGAAGGGACCCAGAGGAGATAAAAGATCTTCAGCACTTCTGTGTTTAGAAGTCAAGCAGAGGCAAGAAACAGCAACAAAGACAGAGGAGGAAAGACTTCTATACTAGTTATAGTATAGAAGAAAAGCCAGGAGGAGACAAGAGTATCAGGGAATCCAAAACAGGGAGCACCTCAAAAATGTTGCCATTGAATATAGCAGATACTAATGGGAGGTCAGTAAAGCAAAATTTGCATGAGAAGTGGCCTTTAGATTTGGCAATATGAACATTCATAGTGACCTTGACAACAGAAAATTCAGCAGGATACTAGGGAGAGATGACTGAGTTACCCAAAGGCATATAACTAGTAAGTGGAAGAATTTAAATGCCAACCTGGGAAGTCTGTCTCCAGAGCCTGTATACTCAGCTATTCATAATATGTCCTCTCAAAGACAGTGCATCATCTTGTGGTAATGCTCTTTGAATATCTGGGTCTAGATACAATGCATAGAGTATTATTCTAAACAAAATATTTTGAACCAGAACATCAAGAACATGAATAATCTCTCCTTATATGTTCAGTATCGATTATGTTCATCTCTGACAACTGCAATTCTGTTTGTCATCCTGGAATTAGTTTTGCCAAATTGGTGGCTTCTTGCTGTGTTGCAATGAGCATTTCTTTCCATATTTCATCAAGATTCTCACAGATTCCTCTTATTTTTCTGTTTTATTCCACCAGTTGTGCTGGAGCGTTTTGGTTGGGTCTCAGCTCCACATTTATTCTTTGCTTCCACCAGAGCTGGAAACTTGCAAACTGTATTTTCCAGACTCCTTTCCCCGCTGACTTCTGATTTTCCATTGGGGGAATATTGTGAGAGGTTCGAAATGAAAAGGGCAAAGCCACTGTTGTCTTTCTTTGGTCAGCACCTGTGAGAGAGGCCACAGCAATGTGAGGCTGCTGTAGGAGACTGTGAGCTCCAGCGAGTCAGTGGGTTTCAGCCCACTGATCTGGGGCACAGCGGCAGTGGGATCTGTGGGCTCCTGTGTGGGTTCTCAGAGGAGGAAGCCGATTCCTAAGCTATTGGTAATAGCATCCTCTTCTCTTTTTCTCTTCATATATACTTTCCCCCCTTTTGTTACTCAGCCCTTCTAACAAATTAATGTCACTTGTCTGTATTGAATTCTTTTCAATTATTTTCTGCATTTCTCATACACACTGACCTGTACAACAACATAACAATGTAACAGAAGATGAAACTAAAAATAACAAAATTCACACATGTGCTCCAGCAACAATAAATAAAACTATTTCATTTTCTCATGAAAATAAAACATTTTCTTTCCATGTGTCTAAGATTGAATCGATTTTAGGTGTTCCTCTCTCTAATAGTTTTTAAAATTTAGACTCACTTCAGAGATCAGCATATTAGTGAGTGGTAAATTTTCAAGTTATTCTAAAGCCTTAGAATCTAGACGATGATTTGATTTGAACTTTTTACTTATTCTGTAAATAATATTTCCACATATACCATCCCTAACTACTCAGTACTACAGATTCCATGGTGTAAGAAAGAAAACGATGGATTTACATCCTATTTGTGTAGACTGATGACCTCCGTTTCTGCATGGCATGAAAGAAGTAGCGATTATTAAATATTATCACCCAGTGTCTAGAACTTCCTTTACCAGGGACACATCACTATAATTAAGGACTTAAAAACAGCAAACATTAGTTTTGCTCCTCTCAGGTTTTAGGATAAGATTTGCTTGAGTTTGGATACTTGATTAATTTCTTTGTGTTTTTATTTTCCGTATTTCAATAGGTTTCGGGGGAACAGGCAGTGTTTGGTTACATGAATAAGTTCTTTAGTGGTGATTTCTGAGATTTTGGTGCACCCATCACCAGGATGGTGTACACTGTACCTAATGTGTAGTCATTTGTCCCTCACCCACCTCCCACTCTTTCCTCCTAACACCCAAAGTCCAGCCGAAATGCCCATCAATCAACGATTGGATAAAGAACATGTGGTACATATACACCTGGGAATACTCCTCAGCCATGAAAAGAAACAAAATAATGGCTTTCACAGCAATCTGGATGGAATTGGAGACCATTATTCTAAGTGAAGTAACTCAGGAATGGAATACCAAACATTGCATGTTCTCACTCATAAGCAGGAGCTAAGCTATGGGGACACAAAATCGTGAGAAGGATACAATGAAATGATACAATGATTCACTTAGCGCAATAACTTAAGCAATGTATTACTGCTCTCATTGTCAATTTCCTAACTGCAAAATGGGAATAATAATGTCTACCAAGAGTAGATTGTTTCGAAAATTATATAAGATATTGGTGTGCCTAGTAACTAATAAAATTAATGATATATTTTCTCAGTCCTCAATTGCTATTGATGTTAAGATGCACAGGTGCCTTAAAATGTTTTTAGGACCACAAGGTGGTATGAAGAACTTCATTGTGGTGAATGTATGCAGGAAGTACAAAGGAAACACTTAAACATTATTCATATATTTTTTGAAAAGGTCTTGAAGGAGAGCAAGGTATTTCTCAGTCACCTTTACAGAGGCAAAGCTCTGGCTTAAGTAGCTTAACTTTGCACACTTTGTCCCTCCTTTTATTGTGGGTAGCTACTGTATAGATTTAAATTATTGGGCCCTAAAAAGAAGGTAGGAAGAGGAAAGAAAGATAATTAATAATTTTGAGATTATTTTCTTTCTCTATACTAGCTCTATCCACTACAGTAGCCACTATTCAACATGTGAAATATGGCTGGTCTGATGAAGTGTAAAACATGCATCAAATTTTGAATGCGTAATATGAAAGTCAGGATATAAAAACTGTATTAATATTTTGTATTGAGTAATTGTTTAAATGATCATTTATTTTCATTTTTTGATTTTTAAAAATTTTAGTAAAATTCACATAAAATGACCATCTTACCATGTTTATGTGTATAGTTCAGTGGTAGTACATGCAGATTGCTGTCCTACAGTCACCACCATCTATCCACAGAATTCTCTCCGTCTTACAAAACATACCCTGTACCTGTCAAGTAACAACTCCTCATTTTTTCCTCCTCTGAGTCCCTGGAAACTATCATTTTACTTTCTGCCTTTATAAATTTGGCTCCTCTAGGTTGAAATAAGATTTAATACATATTACTAAACATATATTAAATTTATTTTTATTTTTACTTTTTAAAATATGGCTATTAGAAAATTTAAAATTACATCTATGGTTCACAGTATATTTCTATTGGATATTGCTACTCTTTCTAAGCTGTCAGATACAGTAGCCACTAGTCACATACAGTTATTTAAACTTAAATCAATTGACATTAAATAGGATTACATTTTTAATGTCTCATTTGCACCAGCCAAATTTTAAGAGCTCAATAGCCACATGGGGTCAGTGGCTACCATATTGAACAATGCAGACACAAAACATTTTTTATCATTGCAGTAAATTCTGTTGAACAGTGCTACTCTAGAAAATCCAACCAAATAGGGACTGGACATGGTGGCTAACACCTGTAATCCCAGCACTTTGGGAGTCCAAGGCTGGCAGATCAGGAGGTCAGGAGTTGAAGACCAGCCTGGTCAACATGGTGAAACCCTGTTTCTACTAAAATTACAAAAAATTAACTGGGCATGGTGGTACACACCTATAATCCCAGCTACTTGGGAGGCTGAGGCAGGAGAATTGCTTGAACCCAGGAGGCGGAGGTTGCAGTGAGCTGAGATCAAGCCACTGCACTCCAGCCTGGGCTACAGAGCGAGACTCTGTCTCAGAATAAAAAAAGAAAAAAGAAAATCCAACCAAACAAAGAAACAGCCAAAGGGAAACAAACCTGAAACAAGGTCAGTGTGGTTGAGCAAATAGTTCTTGCAACCACAAGAGAAAATGACAATTTAATTTATTGTACAAAGATTAAAAAGTGTTATGAAATTTGCAGGTTGCATTATTTATTACAAAACACTTGGGCAACATCAACAGACAGCTTCAGTTGTTTTTTCCCATGAAATTGTAGATGTTGCTACCAAATGTACAACACACGACTGTGTACTGTCATAAGTCAGCTAAAACACACGTAAACATATGTCATGTCAGTCATTAAGAAGAAGGGTATAATTACATTTTTAAATGTGGCAAAGCATTTTAGAAGTAGTGTATAATTTTCCAGAGCAGGAGCCTTTGTGAACACATCTTTCTCTGAGTGTTTATACAGCCTGACATCTTCAGGTTTGTTCATATCAAGAGCCCCACTGTGAACAAGCCAGCTGCAAACAAAAGAAGCAATTTGTTTTGTAGGTGCCATTTCATTGAAGAGAACCAAAAAGAAGAAGCAAGATAGAGTCACAGAGTCTCAGATGGACAGAAAATCAAGATAAGTAAGAGTACTTTCAGATTAGAATGAGTAGCTGAAAACTTTCTAAGTTCTGCTAATATTAAAAAAAGAATGTTTAATAATTGCCTATGACCAAGATGCTGTCATAGAAAATGTAGTTTATTCTTCAGAAGTCAGTATCTGCACTTTTGATTCAATAATGTACAGTATATTTCACCAAGGACCTCATAATTTAGCATCTGTACTTTTACAATTTCTGCTTTCATTTTCCATCTCCCACTACTCTCTGAGCTTGAATGCAAGCTCTCTGAGGGCCGCTACCTTGTCTCTTTTGTTTCCTCCCTATCCTCAGTACCATAGCAAATATCATGACACCCAATTAGCAGGAGCACTATTCACGTGCCCATCTTACACTGCAGATGTGCCCTGGCACATGATTGGTGCACAATAAATACCTGTTAGCAGATATTTTACTACAAGGAGGCCAAGTTTATTTTTCTCTCCTCTGCTAGATTGTCAACATGAGGATGAGTGCCTTTTTTGTTGTAGTTGTTGTTGATAGATAATGGAATCACAGCACCTGATATAGTAAGCTGTATACTTTAGTGCTTGATAAATATTTATTGAATTAAATAGAGTGGCAAGGTGAAGTTACATAGAAACCGCCCCAAAAGGAAGAAGACTTAATTTTTCTCAAGTATTTTTTCATGATAATTTAAGATATGAGATGTTGTTGGCAATGGAAAAACAACCATTGCTCATTATTACGATTGTTCACATAACCTACCCAGGAACTAATTATTTCAAAGTAAAGAATTTTGTTTTTCTTTCATTCAATTCAAATGCTAGTCTATGCTGAACATGTAAATGCAGATAAATGATGATTACTTTGGTTTTCCTTCTTATTTATTTGTTGTAAAAAATTACCAAGTAATGCTCCTATTCTAGGGACTTAAAAAGCAAACAAAACAAACCAACAAAATAAAACCCAGAAATAAAGTTCCCTTACTGTTTACAGGTATCACAGCAGAGAGTGGTATCTGCTATGTTAGAGGTGTTTGTATACAGCTAGGATTTTTGAACGCCTTTTGAAGGCAGTCAACGGACATCTTTTTCACTTTCATTTTGCCCTTTCTTTGAATTGTGTTCTTTGTAAACCTTATATTGCTGAATTATTTCTCTGCTTAGTTATTCATGTACTCAATCCAATGCCTTTACCTTTTAACAAAGAAATTTAATCCATTCACATTGATTGGGAATACATCAAGAAATGTTATCAATAACTGCTCACTTTCCCTCTTCTCAATGAAGTTTACCTTGCCACCCATACTGCAGCCTCTCCTCACAATTAAAATTTCCCTCTCCTATTTATAGTGCCCCAGAATTATTATTAGAAGATTTTGGAATGTCTATATCATTACTCCATGGCATTTATATTTTATTTTACCCTTTCAATTTCTTTATTCACTTATATTGATACTAATAAAATCATTTTACTTGATGTCTCAGCTTATGACTTTATTTTACTATTTTATCAGGGTTTTAATTTCATTTACTTCATTGATCTCCAGGAGACAATGTTTTAAGATCAACTCGTATCTCATGAAAAAAGTCCTCTCACACTCCTCTAGGGACTAATTATACTTCTAAACGCTCCTTTGGCTTACATAATTAATGTTTCTCTGAAGTTTTAACTCTCCTGCTTGTATTTCCTGTGCATTCTATTGGTTTTCCCAAAATATGTGTGATTCTTGATCACAGGCTTACCTATGCATTTAATATTGTTGGTGTGTGTGTATTAGTAAGGATGGCATAAGGCACTTTCTATTTCTATTTCATTAGAATATGACCATTGAATTCAATGGTCCTGTGTTTGAACCACAACTCTGCTAATGTTTTTTAAAAGAATATAAATTACTATAACTTTTTTGGAAGGCAATTTGGAAAAGGAAAATAAATTGTTATTAGGTTTAAAGTGAGCCCATGAGGATAACAAGGTTAATTACTATAATTCATTAATTTGAACCTATATTAATTTTGTTATATGGAAATATGGAGTAGAAAATTCAATTACTGGAAAAAATCAGAAGATGATTTATTATATAAGTCCTGGAAAAGTATTAATTTTTTGTCAGTAGAAATAAGTGAATAAGTAAAATAATTACCAAACATACAAACATATTCTGGAAAGCTGGATCTCATAAAATGGCCATAAAACAGGAAGTGAGAACTGCTAGAATTATAGAACATTTTGTTTAATTGATGGCAGGAGTGGAGTGAACTAGGAATTCAGTGGTACTTTTGCCATGAGGGGTTACGATTTCAGTAAAGGCAACACTGCACATTAATCTCTTCTGTTATTCCTGGCAACAAGGGGTTCTCTACAAGCCACTAGCATTTTAATAAGAAAAACTGATGTGTAAATTAAACAGTCATTTGTCGGAGAAGCTTTTTTTTTTGGAGAAAGACCTGGGGAGAGATTTGGGAGGGGTTTATGTCTTTTAAAGAGGATCTTGGGAGAAAAAATGGAAATTCTGTTTATAATGAGAGGGTGCACACCTGCCAAGTGTTTGATGCAGCTCATACCCACTGCTTGAACAACACAGCTGTATTTCACTGTGATATGATCTGTTCATTGGCTGGAGAGAATTGGTCCTGAGAAATAGAGAGTGCTCACTCTTCTGGTCGTCTATATGTATTGTCTTGAGTAAGGTACACCTGAAGCAACCCACCTTAGAATTTCTCTTCTTCCCCATTCCTTGCCATTGAGTTTTGAGAGAAGAAAAGGAATGGAATAGAAAGAGAAAATTCCACTGTAGAAACCAAAAGTTATATAATACTCCTTGATCTACAGGCAAGAAATTAGAAGTGATCTTTCTTTCACAAACAATATTTTCTTGGCCATATCTACCAAATATTAACATTTTCCCAAGCTATGTAATCACGCCCTAAAACTTCAACAACACTGCCTGCTTCATGGATATTGGTCCTGTTTTTGTTCCAGAACAAATGACACACTCTTGAAATGGAATAGTGAGTTCCGTAAGCATTCTGGTTAGAAATCTGTGGATTTTGTATGGAACAACTTTCACAGCTTTCATCACAGCTTACCCTTGGGACGTCTGCTTTATAAAAGACTGCTAGAAGCACATTTTAGTATTCATAGTTACCAAGTCGCTTCCCAAATGATGCTTAGAACATCTCTGTGGACGAGCCAGTCATTGAAAAAAAAAAGAAAAGAAAAGAAACAAACAAAAAAACTCATGATGGTGCACCTTTTATAGAGATAAGCAACTAGACAGCGATGCCTAAAAGTCCGTAAGACTACCTTCTGGAATCCCTCCCTTATCTTCCCTTCTATTGACCTTATTGCTTTGGGCTTAAGCTATTGTCATGACTATCTGATGTTTTCTCATCTACTCTCAGTTATCTAGATTAGTCAGTTTCTATCATGTGAGTCTGTCCTCGACAACCTTCAATGGTTCTTCAGTGCCTACAAAATAAAAATCCAACCTCTTGGCTTAGTATCAAAGATGACGCAGAAAGCCCTGCTTCCTAAAGTACATCTCCATGCCATCACAGCTTCCATTCAGCTTTCTTTTCCAGATGCTTTATAGTATTTTCCTTCCTTGTTTTCCCTGGTTCAATTTATTTGAGTGCAACACTTTAGTGAAACCACTCCATCCATGGAAATCCATGGAAATTCTTCACACCTATACCTTTTCCCCTAGTCACCTAGACAGTTATGATCTCCTTTAATTTCTTCTAACATTTGTCTGTATAATACCTATAAAGAGTTTAAAACAGTGTCTAGCATATAATAGGTGCTTATTACTAAAATGATCATAAACAGCCATGTTCTATATTTATTTTCTACTTTTCTCCCCTTATGGTTGTGTGTTTTCAAGGATAGCTACCAACTCTAACTCATTTTTGAACAATCACAGTGCCTAATCCAATGGTTCCTCACTGGAATCCTTAGGAAAGATTTGTTGAACAACTTAAATAGTGACATATACTATTCAGGGGCAATTGTTTAAAGTTTTCTTCACTGACATAAAGAGAAAAGCATTTACAAAAAAGAACTAGCTGTTCATCAAACACATAGATAGATGGGGAGTTGCCATTGGCAACTAAGATTGTCCTTTGGCACAAGTTCATTGGCTGGGTCATCATAAGTTTTTTTCTTTGTCGCTCAATCTTGGTTATTCATATTTTGCTCAGCTTCTGACTTTGTGTATAAATACTGTTTTCTTCCTGCTCTTTCTCATTCCTTGCATTTGATGTCACTGTTTCCCTGAAAACCCCCAAAATGGTCTTGGTTCCTCCCAATAAGGATTTTGGAAAATACATTCAGTGTTGCCATTTTCCATGGCTACAACATCCTACAGCCTTTCAACATTCTCTAATCTCCTTTTTCTGAATTCTACTCCCTCCAGAGAACTAGCTTCAATTCACCAGAGGTGAGACTCAGGGAACTGATAAACTTGGTAGAAACTTTTCTTTGCATATTTCTCAAAGAACGTTATACTTGCTTTATGTTTTTCATGGAAATATAAGAGAAACAAATCAATGTGTAGGATAAGGCACAAATTCTAAGTCCAGAGTTATACAAATCAAGGGCATTATTTTAAAATTATGCTATTAAATATATTCCTTGCTAAGGTATCTCTTTAGCACCTAACAATAGGTATCCTTGATAAGAAACACATTTACAAAGAATACAATTTTTGCCTTGCAATGAAATACTCTATTGAGTCTATCTTGTATTACTGGACTTGGGCTTTACATTGGCATTAGTCAAGGCAGTAATGACAATTACAGAAACTGAGAAAAAAAAAAGAGTCCTTTTCTATGCTAGATGAATAAGAGAAAGCCTAAACCTCTGACAGAAAGATTTTACCGTATGTGAAAATCCCTCTTACTGGGTCACCATTACTCGAAGGAGGGCTTGCTGAAAATAAGAAATTCACAGCTATCCTGCTGACATGGAGAGAAAGAAAACTTTAAAGCAAGCCTTGGAGAAATGATTTTTAAAGTAGTAGAGTTGAGGCTTGACCCAGTAATAGATTTTGAAAGGGTGTTTGGTATCTCTGTGGTAAGTCGGGCTGTCCAACAGACAAGGCTCTGAACCCGAATACAACAAAGCTGGAGGCGCCTTAATAGCGATATTGATTGACTATAAACAAAGACAGGAGAAAGTAACCAGGATAGCGGAGAAAAATGTATTTGGGGAAAAAGGTTATTATCCTCCTTCGGGATGACTAATACCACAGCCAGAGAAATTCATTTTACAACAAATATTTTTCGAGAACCTACAATGTGCCAGGCACTGGATAAAAGACACATTTCTAACCCTCAAGGCATTTGTAGGCTGGTTTATGTGTTTTAGGGAGGTTGGTGGAAGCAGGGAAGAATCCATGGCCTATACACAAAAATAAAACCTGCCACTTTAACATTATCAGTAACCCACACTCTATTGAATTGCTCTGAAACAGAAAGACTCTCATTTTGTTCCTGCCACAAAGTAGCTGGGTAACTTAGAGTGGTTACTTCACTTTTCTGAGCCTTAATTTCCTCTTGGCCATATTATGGGGCAGGCTGAGTGGGTTGATGCGAGGGACACAGAAAACAATGATGAGTTCTAAATCTGCTTCCCATTCTAGAATTTAAATTTGGTTGGAAATTGGTATACAGCACAATATTAGAATGTGATCTCTAATGAGCTCTGTGAACAGAAGATAAACTTTACAAGAATTTTTTTTTTTTTGACAAAGAGTCTCACTCTGTCACCTAGGTTGGAGTACAGTGGCACAATCTCAGCTCACTGCAACCCCTGCCTTCTGGGCTCAAGCTATCCTCCTGCCTCAGCCTCCTGAGTACCTGGGACTACAGGTGGGCACCGCCACACCTAGCTAATTTTTATATTTTTAGTAGATATGGGGTTTTGCCATGTTTGCCAGACTGGTGACAAACTCTTCAGCTCAAATGATCCTCCTGCCTCAGCCTCCTGAGTAGCTGGGACTACAGGTGGGCTCCACCATGCCTGGGTAATTTTTATATTTTTAGTATAGAAAGGTTTTTGCCCTGTTGGCCAGACTGGTCACAAACTCCTGGCCTCAAGTAATTCACCTGCCTCGGCCTCCCAAAGTGCTAGGATTACAGGCATGAGCCATGATGCCCTGCCACGAATCAATTTTTACCAGACCTGTCGGTTGGGTCATTCAAGACAGGAAGGGGTTTTGAAACAGTGCCATTTTCCTTATCATCGGCATGCTTCCCCCTAGTTTCACATTTCTGTTTCTGAGATATGCAGAAAACTTCATAAAAAATAAGGTGTGTGGCCCAGCATTAGTTAGGGGAAAATCATGGAGCTGGGAGAGGCCCCCTTTCTTTTGCTCCTAGATGCACTCTTCCCAAAGAATGGGATTTAATGGGTTACTTTGGAATCATCCAATGTGGAGTAACTCTACCTGATAGAATACTTCAACGTGGCTGAGAAATCAACATTTCTCTTGATCTATGTGTATAGTTGCCTTCCAACCTTGAAATGGTCTGCTGTCCAATCTGCTACAGCTACAGAATTACCTAAGTAGCAGACTGTGTGAACTTCAGCACTGAAAGTGGAAAAAACAAAAAAAATCTAGTCTCACCCACCAACTTAAAGAGGGAACCATATATGGCAGACATTTGGAACTTTACAGTCACTCCTCAATCTCAGTACTTTGAGACGCTGAGGCAGGTGGATTGCCTGAGGTCAGGAGTTTGAGACCAGCATGGCTAACATGGTGAAATCCCGTCTCTACCAAAAATACAAAAATTAGCTGAATGTAGTAACGGGTGCCTGTAATCCCAGCTACTCAGGAGGCTGAGGCAGAAGAATCACTAGAACGCGGGAGGCAGAGTTCCAGTGAGCCGAGATCTCACCACTGCACTCCCGCCTGAGCAACGGAGCAAGACTCCTCCAACAAAAAAATAAATGTTTAAGCATCTAGCATAAGGCAGATAGAGTTCCAGAACTGAAGTGATGGCAGCTTAAAAAGAAAAAGACAACTTGATCTTGCAATCTGATGGGAGAGAGACGCAGTACTTCAGAGAGCAGCAAGTGCTTCTACAATCACAGTCCCACCCTGAATCTGGCTGTGGCTGCAGCAATTGCTTCTATATAAGCTTTAACCAGCTTCATACAAGTAGATCTTGCTGGGGCCTCACTGTGGACCTGTGCTATGGACCCCTGATGCCCTGTCTAGAGCTACTCAGCTTGGACCCCTGTGGGAACCCCCTGGGCACTCATTCACAGAACTGCCACCCTTGAGCAATGAGTAAAGGAAACCTGGGTGGTGGAAGATAAATGTGATTCCTAGGTCATCTCCATAAAGAAAAATTCTAAGATGCATTTCATTTGGCACCTCAGAAGTTTCCACGAAAATGAAAATGCCTTCTTGTATTTGCTTTCCTTCCCTACTTCACTCTCCCATCGCCCACACTGGCTCCTTGGAACAATTCTCAAATAAAATTCCTTCCTGCAGGCATTTGCTCAGGCTTTGCTTTATGGAGATACCAGGCTACTGCCCCATACAAAAATCCTTGTGCATCTATGGCATTGCCCAGCGACGTATTCAATCTGGCAGTGCAGAATATACTCAGGGGTGAGGACGGTGCAGTGAGGGAGCTGGAGCAATAGACTTCAGGATTGTTTTGCAAGTATGAGGTTTCTTTGAAGCTGGGTGCTTTATATTTAAAATCCAGGTGAATCTCATCTTTTTCTTCACAGTATTTCCATATACGTGTTAATATAAAAATACTAGCTTTGCAGCACCTCCATGATTGGAGACCTACAATGGCTGACTGGGTGGCCTCACTGTTACCAGCATTGTCCCTGTTGAAGTCATGCTTCTTCTCATTCTAATATGCAAATTTGTTCAAGTATCAAATAATTCCTTGCTGAAAACTTTTAAAGGGACTGACCTGACCCTTGGATGAAGTTCTGATGAAGTTCAAACTCCTTAACATGATTTACAAGGTCTTGCATAATTTGGCCCATGAGTACCTCTCCGGTCATTTGCTATCCTCTCCTTGACATTTATCATCCAGCCATAATGAATTTCTTTTCATCTCTTTGACTCTTCATGTTCTCTTGCCTCCAGGCATTTGCTCATTCTATTGAATCAGCCTGCAATCCTCACCCCACTGTAGTGCAGCCTGCCCTTGTATACCTTCTTCAGTCCTCAGCTGCCTACTGGAAAGATGGTATCCCATTTTTGTCTGGGTTAGAAGCCTACCTGTGAACTCCTGTCACATTTTGGTCCTCTGTCATAGCACGTGTTTTACCCTTTTGTTCTTGTCTCTTATTAGTTTCGGTCGCCAATGGAGCAGAAGCATGGGGCAACAGGTCCTGTCATTGATTCCTGGCGCCTAGTGCCTTGTGCAAGTACTAGGAGCAAAGGTAAAGACTGTAAAGTTAGGATCCTTAGAGTCATTGAGTTCAAATATTTTTCCTGGTACCTACTTGCTGGCAACTCTTTTAAGGTTTTTTAGTGTTTTCATCTGTGTATGTAGTAGGACATAATATCCTGATTTTAGAATGATCAGAAATAAATAATTCATGCAATTTAGCACAATGAGCCATAAAAAGCACTTAATAAATGACACCTAGTATAATTATAATTATATTCTAGTAATTATTATTTTTATTATATTAATAGGTGTTCACTGTATAAGTATAAAATGATGAACGAAGGCAAAACAACAGAAAATATTCGATACCTTTTTTCATTTGTTAAAGAGCAAATCATTATTTATTTAGAGACAGGGTCTTGCTCTATCAAATGGGGCTGTAGTGCAGTGGCACCCTCATAGCTCACTGTGGCCTCAAACTCTTGGGCTCAAGCAATCCTCTCATTTCAGCCTCCTGAGTATCTGGGACTACAGGTATGCACCACTAATATTTAAAATATTTTGTAGAGACAGGGTCTTTCAATGTTACCCAGGCTGGTCTCAAACTCCTGGCCTCAAGTGATTCTCCAGGTTTAGCCTCCCACAGTGCTGGGATTACAGGCATGAGTCACCCACACCCAGCCAAAGTAGTTTTTCATTGCCTATTGATTTCTTCTAAAACAGAGCGAATGGAATAAGCTAATGATACCTATGAGATTCAGCAGCATCCAGGAAAATTTTCTTCACTGCTCCAATATCACAAAAAAATTCACATACATTTATGGATATGACTAGGATTAGTTTTTTTCAGGCTTTGAATACCCAGATAATTAGGATGGTAGCAAAAGAGAATGTAGTAGGTACAACAAGGGCCCTCTCTCTCCCCTACAAAAATGTCTACATTCTAATCCCTGGCACCTATGAGTATGTTATCTTACATGGTAAGAGGAATTTTACAGCTGGGATTAAATTATAGATCTTGAAGAGATTATGCTGTATTATCTAGGTAAGCCCCATATAATCACAAAGGTCTTCACAAGAGACAGGCAGGAGGATCAGAGTGAGAGAGAAAAGGTGCATGGAGATGGGAGCAGAGAACAAAAAGGCTATATGACCTGGGATCAGGCAAAGAATGAGAACAGCCTCCAGAAACCAGAGGAGGTGAGAAACTGATTCTCTCCAGAGCCTCCAGAAGAAGACAGCCACATCAACATCTTGATTTTAGCTCTTTAAGACTAAGGTAGGACTCTGACCTCGAGAAATCTAAGGAATAAATTTGGATAGTTTGAAGTGATTGTTTATTGTGTGTAATTTGTTACAGTAGAAACAGGAAACAAATCTGGATTTGAGCTATACAGAATACTGACTACAAAGTGGTTTACCTCAGTATTTTGGAGATTTTTGAGGATGGAGAGATTGACAAGCATGCATTTATACTAAAGAGACAGTCTCTTTTTATGTAAAATGAACTGAAGACACTCTGGAGATGTAATTCCATCTTTTGCTTGCCATTAAAATAAGCAGGAGATGCTGACCTTTTCTTATTCCAAACTTATTCATATACATTTGGATCTGTGATATGGTTTGGCTGTGTCCCCACCCAAGTCTCAACTTGAATTGTAGCTCCCATAATCCCCACGTGTTGTTGGGGGTAATTGAATCATGGGGATGGGTTTTTCCCATGTGATAATGGTGATAGTAAATAAGTCTCATGAGATCTGACGGTTTTATAAATGGGAATTCCCCTGCACATGCTCTCCTGCCCTTTGCCATGTAAGACATGACTTTGTTCCTCCTTTGCCTTCCAACATGATTGTGAGGCCTCTCTGGCCATGTGAAACTCTGAGTCCATTAAACCTTTTTTTCTTTATATATTACCCAGTCTCAAGTATTTCTTCATAGCAGTACAAGAATAGACCAAAATACAGGCCGTAACCATGCTGTTTTAAATACTTTGGCTCTGTAATATATTTTAATATGTAATAGAATGAGCCTTAAATCTTATTTTTCCTTTCAGAGAGTTTCTGGCTACTGCATATTTATGCCTTCAGGTTACTTTAGAAATATTCTTGTCATACTAAAATAGTAATATTTTAAATTTTATTTCAGTTTTAATTGACTTTGGAGGATTTTTAGTAAGTATAAGCATTGTAATTTTATTAAGACTTCTTAATCATGAATTATGCATATGTACACAACTCTTCCTATATGTGCCTCATTAACATTATCTTTTCTTCAGAATGGTTCTGCATTTTTAGCATTTGATTTGTTTCTAGATACTTTGTTACTGTTCTTATAAATGGAAGCTTTTCTTCTGTTGTGACATTGTTTTTTCATTTCATTTTGCTGTCAAAGGGTCTCATGTTTGATCTCTTATTTTTCTACTTTGAGTTCCCATCTTATAGAGTCTATGTTTTATTTCCATGAGAAAAGCATTTGTTGTTCACAATTGTCCTTTGTTTTCTGGGATGAATCTTCTGTTGCAGTACATTCTTCACCTTGTGTGCTATATTCTGTTCTGTTTTGTCTTTTTATTTCTAAAGAAATTTGGCCTTCAGTGCTTACCCAATTTAAAAAATAACTGCTTATCTATTTGTGATGGGTACAATTCTGAGCGTTTTATTTCCCCTCTAATAGTGTATGGTGTTTACCTTCACTTCTCTCCTAGACTTTATATCTCATTGCTATCTTTCCCTTACAACAAAATTTAAGAAATGGCTTAGGTTTGTTTCCCCTCAGTTGTTCTGCAGCTTGGGAAGGGCAGGGATGCAGTAGAATAGCAGGTCTTGGCAGCAGCAATTGGGAATGTAGACTTTTTTCCCCAAATGGGTAGCCTACTATAAAAACCTTTCTTCTGTGATAATTATATTCAGGAAGGCATGTGGCGATCTCCCGTCACAGCTCTGACTACTGAGGATATCAACATGCATGCACCATTAATAAGATCATGCTACCATCCCAACCAATTGCAGAAGACTCTTGGCACCTGATTTTTAACCACATATCGTCACATGACAAAGTAACAGTATTTTCCCTTTTTTTTTTTTTTTTACAGATTTCCTTTTTTTCACCTGACAACATTTTTCTCACAAAAATACATTTGTGTTATTGCATGTATGAAATTATACAGAGAATACAAAATCTTGTTGAGATGCAGACTCTGCACAATTTGTTAGCTGCTTTCACTAGTAAAATGGCATTCATACAAACTACCATCTTGGTCTATGTCAAATTTAATTTCTTGCCGCAGCAAGGTTACCAGTCACTCTATGCCTTGCACCTTCTACACCAATAATCGTCATTGTAAATGCTAAAATTGTGAATGTTGAAGGTCTATTGTATTCACTGTAGCTTTCTAGACTTTAAAATTGCATAAGTAGGTAAGATGGTTCATGATAATTCCTGTAATGATGCTAATTCAGATCATTTTGTAGCTAGAAGAGTTTTGAAAGTAGATTTTATCATTTAAGCTAAAAATCATTATGTACGCAGAGATAGCTATTATATAAATAGAAGATGGCCCGTCCAAAAAACTTCTGTTCATTAAATAGACCCATTTTTTCCATAGATTTGTGAGGAAAATATATGAAATATGGTTTAAGAGTCCAGAGACTAAATAGAAAGGGAGAAAGACAAGATAGGGAAGTTAGAGGAGATTTAGACTATTCAATTTTATGTGGTAGTACTCAAGTTTTTCTGTACACAGGCCTGCGGACACCATTCTCTTCTGATGTCTCAACCAGTTAGATTTGTACATGGGGCTAAAATAGGCCTAGCGGGGAGACTGTAAAGGTCATTGAAAGAGAAAGTCTTTTGAACTCAGCTTACTGCACAGGACCAGTGCTTAACTGATTTCCTGTGTCACAAGGAACAAGTTTTGAAATACCACATCTAAAGGAAATAAAATTATTCCAAGGGGAGATTTTTCATCGTTTCTCTTGGAAATGACATTCCACTTATTAGAGAACATATTGAAATAAGTATGTGAGCAAAATTCCCACAAAGAAATAGTCAACAGGATAGGACAGGCAGACACTCAGTAATGTCCTTTGAAACATTCAGTGAGAAAGTAAGCTTAAAGAGGACCATTTGACTTTAAAGGAGCAACCAACCAGTTGCACATACCACATCCTGTGTGATATGGAGAAGCACATCCCAAACTGTGGTGTTATCTTTAGCTTTGCCCTGTGCTAACTCTAATCCCACTCACTGCTTCCCATGTCCTTCATCATGTAATGCAATGAAAACACGTCTCATTCACTACAAAAGAAGAAATCCTCTACAAACGTAAGAGAAAGTGATGATTATAAGGTCTTGTATATCTATTTCAAAGCATCCTGTTTCACTGCAGGATACCTCATTGCTGGAAGATAAATTATTACATATCAGCAGGTGCGATTTTATTTGGATGTAATATCCTTGACTAAGTAGATGGTTGCAGTTTTCTAACATACCCATCTGACAGCTGCTTCTATGACCTTTAGTTATCTCTGTGCAGTCAACAGTAATGCTATTTCTTTGACTCACAGCATTTCCCATGGTTGTGCTCACCACTGACAGATCTGTATAGATAGAGGTCTTCTTCCACATCAAAAGGAAAAGATGGATCTTGAAGGAAACACTCTCGTGTTGACATTTAAATAAGGAATTTGATTTGAGGGAGAGAAATAATTTTACTTTATTGTCATTTTGAATCTGTATCACCCTGGTGAAACTGATAGCAAGACATGATAAAGCTTCTCAAAAATACCTATGGCTATATAGAGATTATGTATAAGAATGTCTTTGCCTTTAATGATAAAGTATACTATATAAATATGGTTTAATACACATATACATATAAATATGTACCTATATATATATTTGCACATGTTTATATTTATGCACATAAAGAATGCACATATATGAAGGAAAAATATAAACACATTAACAATTGTTATACCTAATTATGAATATGCAAAGTTACTTGTATATTTAATTTTTGAATACCTAATTTTTTAATATTTAATTTTTTTTAAATACTGATACCTATATTCAAATTTCAAGGCACATACAATTTATGTTAGAGTTTTTTCCCCTTATGTAAGGCCATGGGCTGTAGAATGAAAGATACGTGATAAATACCCAGAAAGACACCCAGCAAGGCCGTTTGATTTTTGAAAGAGGCTGCAGGATGGCATGGCACTACCCAGGATCTTTAAACAGCAGTCAAGTACACATCCTTCCCTTCTTGCCTTCATGCTTCCTGGTTCCGTCTGCTGCCTGCTTCTCTGCAGTCATAGCCAATAACATGCTTGGGATAGAATCGGAACTCTTTTCAACTGGAGTCTCCCATATGTTCATTATAGAAAATGTGTTTGCATTTTCACTGCAACACACCGCATATACTGACACTGCCTGACTGTGAATTCGTAGCTGGGAGAGAAGAGGGACTGGCAGATGAAGTGAAAGAAAGTTAGTGAGACACAGAATTCTAGCCCAAGAGTTTCAGAGTTTCACAGGACTTTGGAGCTCTTCCGTTTGGCATAGTTCATCTTACAGAATGCCTGGGTTATTGTTTTTTTCCCCTTCAGGCCCTTTTCTACAGCAATATGCCTATAATTTCTTCAGCTATATTAACAAATACATTTTCTCAGCATGAGACCCTAATGTGAGACAAATGTGTCTAATTTCTGATTAGTCAAAGTCTTCCTTTAAAGTGATTTTCTTTTCTCCTGGCCATGACTCTATTGATTCTTATTTCATGGGTGTCTTTAGATTCAGTGTCACGGTCATACTCTGATTTAATTCTATGTTATGTAGATGAATGACCGGATGAGAGATGAATGAACGGGTAGATAGATAGATGGATAGAGGGATGGACAGACGTGGGAGAGAGAGGTAGAGAAAGAAAGAGGTAAATAACTCCAGTTTTTTTCTTACTTTTTGCGGATCTTAGAGTCTACTATTACAGAACAAATGAACAAGGTCTAGAATACAAAAAATGAGTAAACTTTATTCACTGAATCCATATTTTTGTGCTGTTTTCAACAGAAAGCTGTTTGGAGCTTTGCAGCACCTGTCTTCATAAAGTCCATGAACTCTAAGGTTTCTAACTTCTACTAAAATGGGCTAAAACTGCCATATGATGACCAAGTTTATTCTGTTATGGATTACTGGAGATTTTCAACTGCCCATTGTATTAGTGTACTAGGGCCGCCAGAAAAAAGTGCCACAAACTGTGTGGCTTAAAACAATGGAAATGTGATCTCTCACAACTTGGAAAAGTAGAAGTCTGAAATCAAGGTCTCAGCAGCGTCCTCTTCTCTCTGTAGGTTCTATAGATAAATTCTTCCTGGCCTCTTCCTAGCTTCTGGCGGTTACTAGAAATCCTATGTGCTCCCTGGCTTGCAGATTCTTCACTCTGATTTCTGACTTCATTTTCACATGACCATCTTCCCTCAGTGTCTATCTCTGTGTCTTCATATGGTCTTCTTATAAGAGCACCAATCATTGGATTTGGGGCTCTAAATACATTATAATTTTATGTTATCTGCATTTGCAAAGCCTCTATTTCCAAATAAGGTCACATTCTAAAGTTCTGAGTGAGCAAGAATTTTGGAGAGACACTATTTAATCTCCTACACACACCAAGAAATAAATATATCTTTCAGGGATGTGGGTTTCTATTTTGAAAAATTCAGAGTAAATCTCTTGTACTTAAGATTTTTTTTAATATATATATATATACATATATAAAATTTCCCTTTTTTCTTGGTGAAGAAGGTATTTCCTTTATTTCTTCTCATCTTGTCATTCTACAGATTGAATTTCTAAATTTTATTTTATTTGTGAAAGATGTAGGATGTTTCCAAGAGTAGTCCATTAATTCTGATTGTTCCTTCAGTAATAAAATGTATGAATTGATTCACATGATACTGCTTACAATTTACAGGACCAGTTTCACCCCCATACTCTCCCGTATGAATGCTGGAAACAAGCTACCCCAGATTCTGGTTGTGACTATTAGCTGCACTCTGCAGCCTCACACCTCCCTGCCTCTCTTACTGCTGTTCCTTCTACTTGCAATGGAAGCCATTATCATCAAAATCCCATCCATTCTTCAGTGATCCAGCTAAAAGGCTTCTTTCGCCAGTTTTCTCTTTCCTGCCCTATCTTCTTCCCCAAGACAGAATTAATCCCTCTCTCCTCTATCCTTGTATCAAAGAAATCCATCTTTTACCTCAGCTTCTTTGGTGTTAGCCCTAGCACCACTGTTCTTTACCTATTTAGAGAATTTATTTAGCCTTTCTTAGGCCTTGGTAAATTGGCGATAATAATATATACTTCTATGTAAATTGCTTAATAGAATGCGTGACACAAAGTAAGAAGTCGATAAATCTTAGTCCTCCTTTGTAGTCATTTTCCTCTTTGTTCTGAGGTTATTTGTGAACAAATGTGCATGCCTCACTAGACAGGGAACTATTGGAAGCCAGGGGCTGTGCTTTATCTGTCTTAGCATGCCATATGCCATCAAGTACATGCTTGTTATGTAGCTGTGCTCAGTACATTTTTGCAGATTTGATAGAGAAAGGAACCCTTTTTAGATTTTATCTGAATTCTTAACTAATATGACAACTTCTCTTGTTTTCTAATGAAGTTCTGGTAGAAACTTTTGCTTCTGCGCAGAGTTCACATGAGACACATCAAACATTTTTTGTATTTTTTATATTCAAAGTTTATAGTAGTATAAAATAATTGTAATACCAATACAGATACATTTTTATTTCTTAGACACTTAATATCTTCTAGGCATACATAACACTTTATTTTGATTTCTCATCTTCATGAGAACTATGCAATATTTTTGCTATTTTTCCAGATTTACCGAATATAAAACAAAGCTCAGAGAAGCTAATGTAGGAATGATGTGAAGGCCAGAGTTGTAACATGGGACACGGCTCTAAAGACCTTAATCTTCCTTCTCTGCCTTCTTTCTTTTTTGTCGTAATATTACAAAAAAAACTTGAGAACTAGAAGGAATTATCTACTATAACTTTAACTCCTAATCACAACTGCTGTCTTCATTTTGCATATTACGATCTGGTATTCTCCATAGCCTGGGGCTATTGATAGCAGGGTACCATTTTGTGACTTGCTTGTTTCACCATCCCAAGTACTTTTTACTAGATATTTGTTCTATGCCATGCACCCATTATTACCATGTTTCTTTTTCTTTGAGTGACAAGCAAAACATGCGGTCAATCAAATAAAAACCTTGGTGTGTTGTTCATACTCACTGTGTATTGACCTAGTTGAGATTTTATTTTTTCTTTTCAGAAAAGGAGAATTCAGAGGGAAACTCAGGAAAGCCTCAAAAAAGAATATGGCCCTAGATGAAGACAAGATGAGTTTGCTCTGAGTTCAGAAGGGATAGTTTCCTGTTGTTGTCTGAATAACACTATTACCTCTTAAGCACTCCTAGGTTTCACTTTCTAGAGGAAAACCAACACAAAATAAAACTATGACATAGCTTCATTGCATAAACACATACATCCTTCACACAGGGAAAGAGAGAATTAGAATTTCGACGAAACTTTAAAAAGTAGAAACCACTGAATCTGTTGAGTTACCTCTATTCTAAATTAAATTAAATCAGAACAAAAATTATTTGACTCCCAAATGGAAGAGAAAATCTTAATCTCTGGCAAGTAATTACTGAATTATTATTTTGTGACATATTCACTACTGTGAAAAATAAATAAGGAAGATTAAGTATTCTAGGCATTTATCCCTTAATCCAAGTCAAGAGCTTGGTTAGACCTTTGATTGGAGGGGAGTTGAACAGCCTAAATAGAAGATGTTTGAGGACAGATCATTTTCAAGGCTTGATAAAAGCGTAAGTTCATGGAAGATATTGTCCCAGGAGATCCAGAGAAGGAGAGCTCTTTTAAGGTGAGTGTGGGAAGAGAAGAATAGTGAGTGAGATCCAGTGGATTCAGAGGGAGAAACAGAGAGGAAAGGGAACGGGAAAGAAGGTGGGAGAGAGGGGGGAAGAAAAGAGAAGTATTTGTGTTTATGGTTCTGTCTTTTCTTTTGACAGGCTCCCATTGCTGAAGATCACTAAATATTCTCTTTTGACCCTGAGTGTATTTGTGGTTCTATAGAGAGCATTTTAGCCACCCACTCTCAGGGTCTTCTGGTGGACACTGTTTTCTGCATCAGCAACGTGCCTGACAGCTGAGCTCTCATCGCACCCCTGGGCTCCTGTCTTCTAGAGGTGCAACACCCTGACCCTGCTTTTTCACGAATGCTACTAGCTATTGCTTGTCCTCCAACATTTCCAACTTTAACCACGTAACCACAATTCCAAGAAAATAATGACAGTCACAATCCACGGCCTATTGCATATTTTTATCCATATATACATGTTAAATTCAACTTGATTGGTTTTGTGACAATTGCATACTCATAATAAATTTAATCAGTGCAGAAAATGACAAAGCACAGAGTAAGAAATTTAACAATAATCCAACCTCTTGGTAATTACCATGTTTAATGTTAAATGACTATCATTCTCAATATGTCCCCATATGATTCTAGAGAAAGATGAACAAGAGGAGACACAGAGTTTTGCAAAAAATAAGTTCACATAGTAGTGAATATGTCACAAAATAATACTTCAGTAATTACTTGCCATATGATTCTAGAGAAAGATGAACAAGAGACAGAGCTTCGCAAATATAAGGTTATTCTATACATAGTATTTTAAGAAAACAATTTATATCAAATTTAATTTTCCTAAATATAATGGAAGAAAATAACACAAAAGTCTGTTAAGGCTGGGTGCAGTGGCTCACATCTGTAATACCAACACTTTTGGAGGCCAAGGCAGGCGGATCACTTGAGGTCAGGAGTTCGAGACCAACCTGGCCAACATGGTGAAACCCCATCTCTATTAACAATACAGAATTAGCCAGCATGCCTGTAATTCCAGCTACTCAGGAGGCTGAAGCAGGAGAGTGGCTTGAACCTAGGAGGTGGAGTTTGCAGTGAGCCGAGATCGTAGCACTGCACTCCAGCCTGGGTGACAGAGTGAGACTCTGTCTAAAAAACAAACCCATAAAATTTAACACATTTTCAAAATGTTAAAAATATTTTTATCACCATAGATATGAGTTTCCAAAAACATCTCTATAAGATTAAGAAAAGTCATTATCAAAAACAATGAGGATGGAGTCATATCACGAATTTTTAGATTTTGTGTTTTTAGACAGGTTAAAGATTAGTTCTTGCCATGACAAATTGGGAAATTAACACATACAACCTACGTCTTATTTTTCTCTCTCTTCTTTCTTAATTCATTATTAAGTATTTTCTCCTTGTCAAAGTTAATATTTTCTTTTATGTGACTATAATATTCATAATGGTTCATATTTCAAATACTTTTGCAACCCTGATTCTTTCTCCTGTCATGCGCAACCACCAGGTCAGCAATCTCCCTCTAGAGCTTGATTGAGATACAATCCACTAACTGTACAGTTCAATGGCTTTTAGCATATTTACGACTTGTGCAACTGTCACCAATATTTAACTAAAATATTTTTATCATCCCAGGAAGGGGCCAGGCATGGTGGCTCACACCTGTAATCCCAGCATTTTGGGAGTACGAGGCTAAAAGATTGCTGGAGGCCAGGAGTTTAAGACCAGTCTGGGCAACACAGCAAGACTCCATCTCTACAAAAATCATTTTTAGGAAAATAGCTAATTAGCTGGGCTTAGTGGCATGCACCTGCGCTCCCAGTCATTTGGGAGGATGAGGTGAGAGGGTCACTCAAGCCCAGGAGGCTGCAATGAGCTATGATAGTGCTACTGCACTCCAACCTTGGCAACAGAGTGAGATCCTATCTCTAAAAAACTCCCCCTCCAAAAAACAAAAACAATCCAGAAAACAAAAATCCCATAAAGAAACTAGCACCCCTTAGCAGTCACTCCCTATCCTGCCCCTTCTCTCATCCCTAGGCACCGACTAAACTTCTTTCTGTAGATTAGTGGGGAGGTAGGAAAGTGAGAAGGCAAATGAAGACAGTCAACACAGATGTCTTATCAAGAAAGTTCCACCACGAGGGACTAGAACCAAATTTCTCCAGGAAAAGTCTGGAATGCAGTTTAAAATGCATCCTTAGAGACAATCAGCTAAGTAACAAAGAAGCTGGATTAAACATTTAAACACCAACTTTTGCCATTCAAGGATGAGGCCAGCTCCTGGGGGTTTTCTTCACTGGTCTTTGAGGCTGTGGTGCAAGGGCAGTGTGACATTCCATGGTTAAGGGAAAGCCTTCAGGTACGAAGATACAGAGGGGCCATTGAGTGGTATCTCCTACAGGCACCAATATTCACAGACAGTGTGAATGTCCAGAGGCTACTGCTCCCACCATTTCCCTATATAAAAGTTATTATTAATATTTCTCCTTGTTCCCTCTTTACCTTACTCTTGAAATTTTAGATTTCGGTATTGTTTGCCAGGCTATTCTTCCCTTCTGTCCTGTAATACTGCCAAACACCCTTGAAAATGGCAGTTCTGACTTGATCTTTACCTTCAGTCTGGCTGTACTCTCACTAAAACCAGCTGAAATTCTTTCTTTCTACTACACGGTTGTGTTT
Organism: Cebus imitator; assembly: GCF_001604975.1. Lineage (NCBI taxonomy): Eukaryota > Metazoa > Chordata > Mammalia > Primates > Cebidae > Cebus > Cebus imitator. The sequence continues at coordinate 4,977,143 of NW_016107465.1, read as the reverse complement.
TTCCATAGCTGATTGTCATTGTTTTGTTGTTGTTATTCCAGTCAATTTCTTGGAAAATGATTTGCAAGCCAGCAAACATTTTTCATTTTCCCCAGAAGTTCTTAATAGTAGTTTTACCTTTGCCCTAATTACTTGGCAGTACCAAGGTAATTTGTGAGAATTTGTAGAATGTTATAAATCGAAGAAGTGTTTTTAAAAGCCAGATGTGTCCTCTGTGTCAATATTGTTGAACAGAAAGATAACACAGGGTACATATACAGTTTATTTTTTATTTTCTTTTTTAGATACAGGGTCTTGCTATGTCACCCAGGCTAACATGCAGTGGTGTGATCATAGCTCATAGCAACCTCAAACTCCCAAGCTCAAGCAATCCTCCTACCTCAGGTTCCCAAATATCTGGGAATACAGGTGCACACCACCACATCTGGCTGATTAAAAAAAATTAGAGATGGTGTCTTTCTATGTTGCCCGAGCTAATCTTGAACTCCTGGCCTTAAGTCACCCTCCCACCTCAGCTTCCCAAGTAGCTGGGATTACAGGCACAAGCCACCACAGCCAGCTTACATATGTAATTTTAATTCTCTAGGAGCCACTATTTAAAAAAAGATTAAAAACAGGTGAAATTAATTTTATTAATATAGTTTATCTAACCCAATACGTCAATAATACTATTTCAACATATAATTGATAGAAAAAATCAGTAATGAGATAGTTTATATTATTTTAGTCAACTAAGTCTTCAATACTGAGTGTTTTAGTTTACAGAACATTTCCATTCAGGCTTGCCACCTTTTAAAAGCCACATGTGTCTAGTGGGTATTATATTGGACTGCACAGCTCCATGTAACAGATATCTGCATTTTTAGCTCTTAAAGTTACCTTGTAATTATTCTTAATCTGATTATCACACTTTAAAATGAGAGAAAAAGTATTCAGAGGGGCTTAGCAATGAGTCCAACGATTCAAAGCCAGTTAACTGAAATCTGGGAGTCCGGGACTAATATTACACAGGTCTCTTCAATCCTGGGTTAGTGTCTTTTCCATATTTGCTTCTCTTTGTGGTAATTACGGCCAGTTGCCTGCCACATATCTGTTTTCTTTTTCTTTTTAATACCTAAATCATAATACTTGGGGGAAAAGGCAATAAGATGCTCTGCTGAAAACCTATACTTCCCAGATTCCCTTCTTCACAGGCCTATCCATGAGACAGAGTCTGGTCAATGAGTTAAAAGCAGAAATAGAAAGGAGATGGTAGGGTAAGCTTCACGTTTATGAAATACTGCCTTAACTCTGTCTCTGGTTCTTTATCGTTTTCTTCTTCCACTTGCTGGAATGCAAAGAAGAGACTGGAAGTGAGGTCACGATCACAAGCCACACTTTTCGAATGATGGATATGCAAGATGGAAAAAGTGTGTTGATGTCATCATGGAGCTGGTGCACCAGCCATAAACTGTACACTTATTACTCTGTAAGCAGCATAAGCTCTTGTATGATAAATCCTCTGTAGTTTCATGCCAGATTCTAACTCTTGAATGATATTCTCATTTCAAACATCATTATGTATTTTCAAGACCAACAGGCTTTTACTCACTGGGTGTGGTTAAAATTTAAAAATTAGCCAAACACTAATTATGATCATCAGGCTATTATTTATTAGCAAATAAGCCAAATACAGGAACAAAATTTTTAAAAGAAAGATATTATTTTTCCTTTGCAATATAGTCTTGTAAAGAATTTTCAAAACTCCTTACACGCCTGTAATCTCAGCACTTTGAGAAGCCAAGGCGGGCAGATCACGAGATCAGGAGTTCCAGATCAGCCTGACCAACATGGGAAAACACGATTTTGTACTAAAAGTACAAAATTAGCCAGGCATGGTGGCACACGCCTGTAATCCCAGCTACTCAGGAAACCGAGGCAGAAAAATTGCTTGAATCTGAAGGGCAAAGTTTGCAGTGAGCCAAGATCACACGATTGCACTCCAGCCTGGGCTACAGAGTGAACTTCACCTCAAAAAAAAAAAAAAGAAAAGAAAAGAAAAAAGAAAAAACCTCTTTACACTGCTGCACAGTTACTAGAACAAAACATGTTCATGTCATCACTGTGGTATGACATAATATTCATCCATGTCATCACCTGTTGAAATGGCTAAAGAGCTGTCTTCTGGGTTGATGGTGTACTACGGGTTATGAGATTCTGGTTCTTTTTATGCTTCTGTCACAAACAAACTGTCTTTGGGTAATTATGCTAGCTTCTCTGTAACTCAGTTTCCTTACCTGTAAAGCAAAAGATTAAAGTAGTGGAATCCTAAATTCCTTTGCAGCTTTAGCATTCTACGAATCTGTGGAAGCATTTCTTCCAGGAGACAGGATTCACAGCCCAATTTCATTTGATGTTTGGCCTTTGGGTCTGTGCTAGTTTAAATCGTTACATTAAATTTTTGGCAGTGATAATGCTTGAACATCCACCATTTGCAACTCTGACAACATTCCTTCTGCTACGGAACCTACTCTTTTAGAAGACTCAACTTATTCAGTACTGCATAAAGCACCTTCATAAAATTTCAAGTGAAAAGGATTTCAAGGAAGTCAGATTTAGTACCTATGTTCTCTTTCAAAGGTTCTGGAAAACCATTTTCAGGGAGCTAAGAAAACAGAGACTATTCATATAATTTAACATTGCATGTATGTGTGTTTTAAAATACTTGCCTTATTTATTTTGTTCTATTTACTATTAGACATTATTAAAAATCCTAGCTTTTTTTTATTTGTTCTTAAATAAAAAAAAAAACTCCAAGAGTCTCTTTCCAACTCTGAAAACTCTTGGCTAAATACTGGTGCTATTTTCAACTTATAGTAACTGGCAACCTTACATTTTGTAAAGTTCAGGAAGAGCAGAAACTCAGCTTCCAAATATGCCACTCTGTCAGCAGGTTTGAATGAACAGGAAGCAGACAATGGAAGGCAAATGTCTGGAACCCAAATGCCTGTTTCCTGTAGAGAAGAAGACTCAAACCAAGACCAGCTTCTAAATCCTATCTTTCAGCTGATTCAGTAGGGGTGAATGGTACCCAGTTCTAACCATTCTTCTTCTAGCCAGAAGACTAACATCTTTTATTAAACCTCTTCTTTTAAGTTCTATTTATTTTAATTCTATGGCTATCGGAAAGCATTTATTCTATCTCACAATATGCCTGCAAACCATGCTTCCAAGGAGGTAGTATTGCCTATAGGTTAAAAGTGTAAGGATGGTAGGAAAACAGATCTGTCATGTTGAGAAAACATTCACTCTTTACTAAGCCTTATGTTTCTAATTTGTAAAGTGAGGACAATAATAGTCCCTGCCTCACAAGATTATGTGATAACTATGTAAGACATTACATGTAAATCACTCACTCTTGGTACATGGTCATTATTCAATAACTATATGTTAGCATCATTATTTCCATTATCATTACTGGTTGAAATAGCAGTAATATTTATAGCACTACTGTTTCTCAAATTAGTTTCCCTTGATAATACCACTAAACATGTAGTTCCCCTTTACTATTAAATAAACTAGGTAGACTTCTAGAGTCATCCCAATAAACTTAATTTTAATGTTTTGATTGGTTTCCCAAAATAATTCATCCAGGATCCTTGATATTGGGGATACAGTTATATTCATCATTGTATTTTCAATGCATATTGCAATACCTAATGTATAAATGTTAATTGAAAAAAATCACATTTGGGTAACCAGCAATAGTAAGGCTTTCTAGTATTTTTACTCTATTTCATAAAATCTGTTGATTCTAATGTCATAAAATTGTAAATGAGGCTCTTTCATTGCCTTAGAACTGAGACAAAAATTTCTTAATTGAGACTAGTACATGCCAGGTACCTTCTCATTCTAAAGAAAGCAACTAAAAATCTGAAATATATTCTTGCAGTAGTTATTAAAGCAGCAAATCTGGTCCTGTGACCATTACTGCGCATCCCCTCCAAGTCTCTTTAAGAGACACATATAGAGAATTTGGGGGAATGGAGTCAGGAAACGTACTCCCAGGTGGAAGAGGGCCCACCTCTCTAAGCCAGGGAGAGGTCTGCTGGAGAACTGCCTGTAGAGTTTGGGGTTGTCAAGAATGTAACATTAGTGTCTCATTTTTTGATGAGTGTCAGCTTCTACAGTGGACTTGCTGGTCTTTCTCTGTTCTATGTGAAACAGAGAGAGAGGGGAAAAAAAGTAATGGGAGATAAGCTGAAGGATAAAATGAGAGAGAAAAAGAGGAGTAGACTCCACTGTCACCTTCTGATGCGACATAACCTGAGAGTTTCCCATGAGTCCAAGGGACCTCTAGCAAGGAGCCTGCCTGGAGCCATGTTGCTGATGCACCCCTCAGGAAGATGCCAACCATAAGAATGGAGTACAGGAAGTTTCTCAGTGATGTGAAGCTGAAAAGGGCATTTGAGGAGAGGCACCATAAAACAGACTCATAAGAGAGACGTGTGAAGGGAGTGACCATTCCAAAGACCCCAGACAGCTGCCCTCAGGAGAAGCCAGTACTAGGATGCTGTCCCAGAGATGGTGCCCAGTAAGTGAAAAGACTTTGGCTTTTTGCTTGAGTTCTCCTCTCTAATCCCTGCCTTCAGAGGTTGGGCAGAAAGGAAGGAGAGAAGTTGAACAGCCAAATGGCGTCAAAGAGAGAAGCCTTGAACTGGCTAAAAACTGAAAGTTTAATCCAGGATTAAACTTTTTCCTATTTCTGTATTAAAATTCCAAGATAAGGCCATTCTTTTTCTTTTTTTTTTTTTCTTTTTTGAGACGAAGTCTCACTCTGTCGCCCAGGCTGTAGTACAGTGGCATGATTTTGGCTCACTGGAACCTCTGCCTCTCCAGTTCAAGAGATTCTCCTGCCTCAGCCTCCTGATTAAATGAGATTACAGGCACATGCCACCATGCCCAGCTAATTTTTGTATTTTTAGTAAAGATGGGGTTTCACCATGTTGGTCAGGCTGGTCTCGAACTCCTGACCTCAGGATCCTCCCACCTTGGCCTCCCAAAGTGCTGGCATTATAGGTGTAAGCCACCGCGCCTGGACTTGACTGTTCTTATACCAAAAGCTATCGGTTCTTTATGGAACCTATGCCAAGTGTTATCTAGGGCTAAGAAAAGGAATTTTAAAAGAGAGAACCAGGAGGCCATGATGAAAGAAAAAAATAAATCTGTTTCCTTTGCAGTCAAAGCTATTTATTATACCAATTACATTCATGGCCCTGTAAGGGAGAGAAGAAGGGACAGAGATATGAAGATGGCTAGTGGGCAGACCAGTCAGACAAGCTCAGCTGTTAATTCATCCTATGCTATTCCAAGGTGAGTTGACGGAAGTGGGAGTCTGAAGCGGAACTTCCAACTCTGGGCCCTGTTCTTTCCATTGCAGTGCACCACCTCCCCATAATAAGGGCTTCCGTTTTTTATTGCACTTTAAAATTAACAAAGCACTTGGGAGAATCACTGCCTTGCCAAGAGTGTTTAGTCTGAAGAAAATTCTTTTAAACAAGGTGTCAAAACAACCATTAAAGATGCTTCTAAGAGCATTATCTTAGCTCTGCAGGGAGTCAGCACAATGCAGACAAAATACAGGACTGGGAATCCAAAGGCTCACTTTCTGGTTGTAGCACAACGAGGAGCTTTAAGAAAGGAGTGTGGCATTTGGCGTCAGATTGAGATTCAAATTCTGGCTCTGCCATTCAGCAGCTGTGTGACCTAAGGCACAATTCTTAAACTCTTTAATCCAGGATTTCTTCATGTATAAAATAGGAAAATGCCACCTACTTCCCAGGATTGCTGAGAGGAATAATGAGATAATATCAAGGCCTGGGAATGTGTCTGGAACTCAACAGGGGTCCAATAAGTACAAGTTTTATCGAATCACCTATCAGTACATTTTCTACTCTGCTGATCTAAGAGAACTCTGGTGTTGATGAAATGTAACAATGTGTATGAGAAAAACTCTTTACAGTCAAAGTTACTTTAAAGAATTTATTTTTCTTGTTGTCTTCCTGGGTAATATCTCTCTTTAAACTATGGGAGCACAGAGTCAAGGTGAGATGGGAAAATTCCTTCTTGTCTTTTTGAAAGCAAAGTTCAATCTCTTAAAACCAGTTTTCTCTACAGTTCTTACCACAGTTATTTTATTCGTACTTTTAGATACATATCATTTTTCACAATTACAAAAGACATACACATTCATTATAGGAGATGTGAAAAATACTACAAAATATTTCCTTTCAGTTATTTCTAGACAAGAATACTTTGAAGAATTGGGTTTATTACATATATACAGTTTAATAATAGGATTTTTTGATTAAATATTTGATAATTGGTTGTAAGTCAGTAAACAATAAAAAGAGGAAGTGTTATTCATTAACAAGAAATAGAGAATGTAAAGATAGTTTCTTAATGGTGTTTATTATTGTGAACTATATCGTAGCTACAGAAGACTATGTGAAATGTATGTGTATACTTTACACAAACACAAGAAACCAAACACCTGGGTGACTATTATACAGGTTTAGGAATAAAACATTTCTAGCTCTTTAGAAGCCCACTAGGGCAGGTTATCTCTGTTGCATCTCTCTTTCTGCATACTCCAAGAAGTAACCTCTATCCTCAAGTGTGATCCTCAAAATGCTTAACAATTGTTGTGGTATGCCATCTGTCACTGCCAAAGTTGTGTTTTCTCCATCCAGGGTTCCAGAGACCAGCAGGCAACAGTGCAGGGAAGCTGTCCCCATCACTTCTCTTGTCTTTTTATTTTGCTTATGTGTTCTTTCCCATGTCATTAATTTAAACTTCATGTTTGAGTTCAGTAAACTTTTCTCTTATTGTCTGTTTTTGTTTGTTTGTTTGTTTATTTTGGTATAGCTAGAAAGTTTTCCTCACATCTAGATTATAAAGGAATAAATTAATGTTTACTTGTAGTACTTTTATGGTTTGGTTTTCTACATGTAGATCCTTGATGGATTAGTAGTTCATTCTGGTGTACGGTGTGAGGTATAAATTCATTTTTCTTTTTTCAATAATTTCTTATGATGCTTTTATTAACACTAACTAAAATGGGTCTATATCTTCTTGTATGTTGAGTATTATGTTTGTCTGTTCAAGCACCAATACCACATTGTTTTAATTATAGGAGCTTTATAGTATCACTTAGTATCTGATATAACTAGCTTCTCTCTTTGCTTTCTCATCCTTTTTCAAGATTTTTCTAACAAAATTTTCAAGTTTATCTTCTATGTGAACTTTATAATCAAGTTGTCTAGCGCCACCCCCCCCCCAAAAAAAAACAAAAAACAAATACCTGCTTGTGTTATATTGTGATTGGATTAAATTTATATATTAACTCAGGGTGCTGCCCACAAAGACAAGATCTCTGTTTTTTCTAGGATAGGTTTGTGTCTTTCATAGATATTTTGAAGTTCATCTCTTACCACTTTTATCTACTTCATGCTAATTTTATTTCTACCAATTTTGTCACTATTATGCTACAGGATTTTTCTTTCATTGTATCTTCTACATGATTATAGTTCCATGATACTAAGGCTATGGATTTTTTTGTTAATTTTACAGTATACTGTTTATTGATTTGTTTATTGTATATGAATTGTGTTATTTATTCTCAAGGATTTTCTAGGTATACTGTCATATCATGTACAAATAGAGATAGTTTTATTTCTTTTCCAGTTCTCACACTTGTCATATTTTATACAGCAGTAAAGGTAGTCAGTACTCTTGCCTTTTTCTTGACTTTAGGAAAGTATTTCTAGTACTTTCCCATTAAATTAGATGCTGGCTTTAGAAGAGATAAAGTTGGCATGCACGCATGTGCGTGCACACACACACACACACACACACACACACACACACTCTTCCAAATCTGTAGACCAATCTCAGATGTGTCAATGCAAAAATTTTAAATAAAATATTATCAAATAGAATCCAAAAACATATTGAAAAATAATGCACTGTGAACAAGTGGATTTTTCTAGAAATGTAGGAACAGTTCAGATTTTTAAACTTCCTATATTTACCATAGTTATGGCTAAGAAGAAATCATATGATTATCTCTCTAGATGCTGGCAGAAAGCCCAACAAAATATGACCAAAATCACTGATGGAAAAAATGCTCAATGAAGATATAAATTTATGAATACCATTTCAACACAATTAATATATCTATATAATTATATTCATATCTAGGTAGATTTACATAAATAGAGGAATAAAACTAAGTTCTAAATGGGGAAATACTAGTTCTAATGGGAAAATGCCATGGACATTTCTAGATTTACATAAATAGAGGAATAAAACTAAGTTCTAAATGGGGAAATACTAGTTCTAATGGGAAAATGCCATGGACATTTCCCCAAAGCCAAGAATTACTATTAAACATTGTGTTCAAGTATTAGCCAATGCAAACCAACAAGAGTTATGGTGTTATTTAAAGCTGAACAACTTGGACTTGTGGAAACATGCACAATTATGAGTGTTGCACCCACGGATTGGTTATAGGTTGTTTGATAGTCATCTGAGTAAAAGTAGAATAAAGATGAATTTATTGTGAAATAAAGGGATTTTTTTACACCCATGGATTAGAGTGATTCAAATCACCCAGGGAGCATATATATCCCTATATATCATACATATTTTATATCTGGAAATACAGATTTCCAGTTATGATCACAGGAGTTCCAGATTCAGTAGTTCTAGGATTTTTACCTGGGAAGTTTTGTTCTTTCTTACTATGTATTTCAGTGTGTAGTCATGGTTTTAGGTACTATTATTTTATAAAGCCTTATTTACTTGATTGTTTATTCATATGTTTATTTCCTATCTTGTTTTAGAATGTGTTTAAACTGGCTTATCAGGACACACAAAATACAGCAAAATTATTGTGAATTTCAAAAAGGAAAATAAATTAAAACTAAGAAAGTTAAATGTTGGTATGGATGACACTAATATGAAAAAGTCCACCACAGTGAGTTAGAAATACTAAGGATGTTTGCAGAAGTTGAGACACCAGGCCATTCCTGGGGTGTCATGTGAAGTAAATTATATTACAGTTCTTCTTCCTCCATAACTGGTAGCATTTGCTTGTACATAAAATTGTCTAAAATAAACACTAAGAGCTGTCTTTAGGTAGAACAGTGGCACATAAATTCATCACATATCTGTAGAAGTGCATATGCAAAAGATTGTTGTAAATGCACAGACGCCTTGGTTATTAGACAGTGGCGTAGGGCTTAGATTGTGAGCATAGCACATTTGATCTTTATATATTCAACATTTTCAGCACAGATCAGCAGATTTCATCTCCTATTTCATCTCCAGTACCTGCATTTATTAAGCTATATTTATTATCTATACTCTACTGATACCATAAAGAATTTAAGAAGGGTTAAACAACAACAAATACACTTACAACAGGACAATTAAAATGCAGATAGAAAAAGAAATCAGAAATCATATAAAGTAGGGAAAGTCAGACAAATCTGCTAGACACAGTTTTGACTGCAACTGATTATTACATTTAGATTTTCATTGATTATCCTCTAAAGCTGAAAAGAAAACATGATCGAAGTTGCTCTTCTCTGATAATAAGAAAAATCTTACATTTCTTTATAAGATTTATTCCCAGAAAAATATATTAAATAGAGCTATCCATGAAGAGTATGGAGTCGTAATTCTACAGCCTTTACCATCCCCAAACCTATCCCAGGAGATTGCTTTTATCTCACTAGTTTATCATTAGTTCTTTAGTTAGTTCCGTACATGTGTTTTTTTCTTATCTAGATAAAGAGCTTTAAGGATATGTCTGTTCATCTTCTTAATGGTACGATTTTCTGATATAATATGCACTAGTAAATGTTCATCAAGTGAATGAATGAATAATCAATGAATAGACAAACAAATAATACTCTGTCCAGACAACTGCATGTCCCAGCTCTCACCTAAAGCACTGGGCTTGGGTTACTTAACAGTTTGGGTTTTTTAATTTTTTTTTTTTTTTGAAACAGTCTTGTTCTGTCACCCAGGCTGGAATGCAGTGGTGCAATCTCCACTCACTGCAGCCTGCACCTCCTGGATTCATGCAGTTCTCGTGCCTCAGCCTCATAAATAGCTGAGGTTAACAGAAGTGTGCCACAATACCCTGCTAATTTTTGTATTTTCAGTAGACACAGGGTTTCACCATGTAGGACAGGCTGGTCACAAACTCCAAGCCTTAAGTGATCCACCCACCTTAGCCTCCCAAAGTGCTGGGATTACAGGCATAAGCCACCGAGCCCAGCTAACAGTTCATTTTTTTCAACAAATATTTATTGAGCACCTACTGCATTCCGGGTGCTGCTTTTAGTACTTATTAGGTTGGTGCAAAAGTAATTGAAGTTTCTGCCATTACTTTATAGCTATGGCCAATAAACAAAAGAGGCATAAACAATTTTCATTATGTTCTTATATTCTACAGTGGGGGGATAAATAAATGATTAAAGTGTATAATGCATTAGATGGCAAGAAGTACTTTGAAGAAGAAAAAAACTTGACAATGCAGAAAAGAAAGATAAAGAGTCCTGAACTCTATGTAAGCGCGCGCATCTGTGTGTGTGTGTGTGTGTGTGTGTGTGTGTGTGTGTGTGTGTGAAAGAGAGAGAGAGAGAGAGAGAGAGAGAGAGAAAGAGAATGGATAAATCCAGGAGAAAAGGCATGACTGGGGTGCATCCTGGCTTCTTATGATAACTGATGTAAACTGGAATAAAAAGCACAGTGATTTAACCCTAATGATCTCAAGGCAGGTAATGCTGTGGCTGAGAGTTTTGGGGATGGAGGAGGTTTAACTTATTTCCAATAACACACAAAATTATGGGTATTTGCCTCACTTTGTTGCACAGTGAGTGGTGCATCTATCCAAACAATCATTCCAATCAACAGTGACAGGTATCCAACCTATCATTCCAAGTTGGTGAAACGCATGCATTTTGGGGATTAGGTTAGGAAAAGAGGTTGAGGAGAAGGCTAGAAGGAGGAAGAAATTTTCACACACAATAGGACCTGTTACTGCAGCAGCACTATACCAGAAATAGTTTTCAAGAAAGAACTTGAGAATTAATTTCAAATTGAAGTCTAAGTATAATTTAGGCAAGCAAAAGTAATTTCCTCAGTTGGATTTGGGCCAGGACATTGGACTTAACACCTCATCTCTTGCAAAAATTGCCAGAGGATCTTTGATAATTATAAGAGAGCATGGCCTTAGATTTACAGCTCCAGTATAGGTTGGTATCTTTAGAGGGCAATGCCACTTAGCACTCAGAACGGACTCCAGTTGATGAATGATACCTAATGCCACTTACTGATTTACATGCCCTCTGTGCTCCCAACAGCACCTGTGCTTTTCCGAGAGTGCTTCTGTGCCTAAGGACTGCCAAGACTTTGCTCTGTCAAATAGTATGAGATCAGATCAATTGACAGTAAAGAACCTCTGCAGCTCAGAAATTTAAAAAAAAAAATGGATCAAGAGATGCTTGCTGGAGTGACTGTTATTTTTAAGCAGGTAAATATATCAAAATGAGCACTGCAGAAATAATAAAGGCAGTGAACACTGGTTGAAGAATCTCAGAGTGGGCTTTCATCTCTGCAGCCTCCAATCCATGTAAAATCCAGCAAGTCATTTCACCAAACCAAGCCTCAGTTTCCTTGTTTCTACGAACCTGAATAAAATCTAAACATTTGCCTATTCTCATAGACAACCACCTGATTTATCACCTGGTGATCTACTCTAACTTTAGAACCCTTTCCTATCTCCCTCTCCCTGTGAACCCAATCCTACTGGCCTTCTTTTTGTTCTGCAAATCTACCAAATTTGCCTGGAGTCAGGGCCTCTGTGCTTCTTCTTCCTACTACACAGAATTCTTCTCACCCAGAACATTACATGGCCGGCTTCTTCCCATCATTTAAATATCCCTTCTCAGAGGTGCCATCTTATCACCCAGTCCAACATTGCCCCTTGCCCTTCATTTTTTTCTCCCTTACGGCTTCTTATTTTAGTAACTTCATGGTATTTATTACTTTCCAAAATTATCTTTTTATGTCATTGTTTACATGTTCAGTGTTTATCAACAACACTTCCTCACCCTCACAGAATCAGAGTTTCCATGAGCAAAAGAGCGTTGTGTATATTTTTCACCAGTCTATTCCCAGTATTCAGGGTAGTGCCTAGTGAAGAGCAGATCCTTAATAAATATGGAAGAATGGAGGACCATGGATTCAGTGATTTCCTGGCCATCTTAGCTCCAGCAGTCTGGGGGCCAGTGCACCTTTAGCTAGGATAAATCAGCACCAGGAAGTACCATGAGCTGGGATAGTTGTTTTCAGTGACTCTCCCTAGCTGTCCTCATCCCCTGCCATTCTAGATGTAACCTTCTTCTCCTGGAGGCACTGTTATTAGTTAGAGTCCGTTACATACAAAGGACGATTTTGGGGTAAGGGTAGCATGAGATGGAATGAATGAAAATATTTCAAACAGTGCCTAGCTCTTTTCCCCCTTTTTCCCTATGTAGCAATGGTGAAATTTGATAAACACATTAAATTAAATGTGGAATAGTTGAGTATGAGTATAAAATAAGATTGAAAAATTTAAATATGAAAACCTTAAAAACAATGGATTTCTAATAATTGATTCTGAAATACAGCCTGTTTCTCACTACACAGTGGGAAATACAGGAATTTATGAAGAATAAGTGGGGTTGAGAATGAGCACAGAAATTAAGGGCTGGTAGGGTAGTAGCGACCAGGATGTAGGGAAGAAACCATGAAACCATTAAATCTGTAAACCAAAAATTAAATTCTAAGACACGCAACCATTTGAATGAACTTCCTCCTCAGCCAGCGCACTCTGAAAATTTAAGCTGAAAGAGTGGTTGAGGCCATGAAGAGAAGCGGAGTTTGGCATGCCTCGCTATACCTCCCCAGCATGAACAGCGACACCAACCTCAAATCTGATAAAAAGCATTCACAATCTGTGCTCTCCAAAGCTTGTTACCTGCAGGCTTCATCTGCACAGTAAGAACTTTGGTCTCCACAGTTCCTTATCTTAGACATTTTCTTCCTATTGATCTTAGATCTTTAGCTAAATTGAACCAATTGTCAACCAGAAAATCTGCCTATAACCAGAAGCACCCGCAACATCCCACTTTGAACTGTCCCACCTTTCTGAACCAAACCAATGTATTTCTTAAATGTATTTGATTAAAGTATCATGTCTCCCTAAAATGTAGAAAACCAAGCTGCACTCCAACCACCTTGGGCATAGTGGGATCTTCTAGGGGTGTGTCATGGGCCATGGTCCCTCATATTTGGCTCAGAATAAATTTCTTCAAATATTTTACAAAATTTGACTCTTTTCATCAACATATCCAAGGCAAGGATGTGGCAGATCATGGTGGTGATAAGTACAGCAGAGAAAGGACAGGAATATGGAAGCAGCAGCGGTTGGATTCTACATGGCTCATACAGAGTCATTAGTTTAAAAACAAAAATATTTCCAGTCAAGGCACACACTTTTCATTTAATCAAAATGCCCTCCACCTTTTCACTGATTTTCATTACTTACTGTGCCTTGAAATCCTTTCTATATCACAACTGCATGGCCCAGGAGAGGGGCAATGGCAAAGAAACAAGAAGCGATTCTCACAGTCGGGAAACCCTGGAAGCTGAGGATTTCAAAGCCATAAGTAAGGGATGATCAGAACTGGCCGACACAACAGCCACCATTTGAATTAATAGGATTTCTGGGGCATTAATATATTTTTAGTAGTTGCTCTGAGTATCCTGATTTACCTCTGTTCTGTCTAAATATAATGCCTAAAGTTGCCTCCTTCCTCTTAAAAAGGTATTAACATCAGGTAACTTCTAACAGATTTAATCCAAAGTCACAGGAGACATTTGGCAGGGCATAGGAAAGAGGGCACTTAATCTCTGACTGTGCCTCGTTTAGCCCAAGAACTTTCACTTGACAGTTTTATCAGTCAGAGAACAACTAAGAAACAAGGCCTACCACACTGGGGAATTCAATAGGAGTAATTTAATACGGGTAATCAGTTACTAGATTACAAGAGCTGAAGATCAACTGAGAAAAAATGAGGTAGCACTGACATTAGCAACTGCAGGAAGCTGTGACCTTGAGGACTATGATAGAGGCAGGGGGCAGAGAAATTCTAGGCAGACAGGGTCAGGTCCCCAACAAAAGCCCACCTTCCAGCCAAAAAGCCTGAAACCTGTGGTTCAGAGTGAGAACTTCTATCCCTGTTTTCCTACTCTGTCCTGATTGCTTATTTCCGAATAATGTATTTTTACCATTTGAAAGTTGCCTTTTCCAAAATTACCTATGACCCTTTGGATATAATGACCCCCATCCTTTGCCTATAAAGACCCCAGACTCAGTTGGTAGAGTGACAGAAGCAGCTTGACTGGAGAACGGTGACTTGACTTCAGAGGGACAGCTGGACTTCAGAGGAAAGACGGCTTCACTTTGGAAAGAGCTGGCCAGAGACAGCTGGAAGATTACCTGCCCCTCCCATTCCTTCTCCAGTTCCCTCCTCCACTGAGAGCCTTTTTCCGTCACTTAAGAAAAAGTCTGCCTTCACCATCCTTCAAGTGTCTGGGCGACCTCATTCTTCTTGGATGCTGGATAAGAGCTTGAGACCCACCGAGTGCAGGTACCCAAAAAAGGCTGTTACACTGATCCTTTACCAGCAGGGGGGAGGTGCCCCACACTATGGGACAAGGAGCCCACTGAGCTGATAATACACTGCTGTCCCTGGACGGCAGAGCTAGAAAGCACTATGACATGCCCTCTGGGGCTCTAGGGGTCACAGGCATCCTCACCTGGGCACCACCACAGAGCCCACATGGAACCTCCTCCTGCCAGCATCCAAAGTGGCCAGCCAGATCCCACACTTGCTCACTCACATGCTCTCTCCCACAAGGGGTTGAACATCATTGGCCAAGTAAACAGGGCACCCCAGTCTCAAGTCCATTGATGGGGTTGAGAAAAATCCTGCATCAACTAGAGGGAGGTAGCTGTGTGACTGGAGCCCAGGTCCCGGGACCACAGATAGCTTCTGTAGCTATGGAGAACTGTGGGATGGGCTGAATGGTGAAACAGAGGTGTGGGGTGCCATAGCCATTTGGATGTATGCCTGAAGCAGAGAGAAAGGGGAAGAAATCAGATTTATACCTTCTTTCTGCCTTCCAGCCTCCAGCCAGTACTCCCCATGTCCTAAAAGAGTCAGAAACTAGTTGGTAAGAGAGAGTAGGGCCGTAGTTTGTGGGGGTCAGATCCCTGTGATACAGTGGAAGAAAAGGAACAGCCTGGGAGAGGGTCGAAACTTTGGCTGCAGTTCACCAAAGCATAATCTGCCCACAATCAGCAGCTCTATCACCCCACCTTGCAGGGGCTCTCTTCTTTGTTTACTTATTTTCATGTATAACATACTCTTTATGGGTACGATATCAGCATGATATTGCCATCTCACTTTCAAAGTTTCCTTTTCACAGAAGTGAAACCATTCCAGATCATTCTACCTAGATGGGTGGTTTATTTCAATGCCAATTTAAAATTATTTTCATAAGTATATATGTATTTGAAATCAGGGAAGAAAAGGAACAAATTTGAGAAGAGAGTGGAGTGCTAAGTAACACAAACCAGAAATCCATTACAACATACTTTGCAAATACTATAGGTAATTAAAGACTTTTAAGGGCAACTACAGTATTATTTACTTGACAGTGGAACTCTTACAGGCTATTATGTAAATACACACTGAGCACATTTTAAAAGTGCATGCTATTTACTATTCATAAGTGTTGTTAATATGTATTTCATTTAACCCTAAGGAGCCATTTCAGTCTCTTGTGTGAATTTACATTTATGAATGTTTTTATAAAATGCATGTGATTTACCCAATAGGCAGCTCTGCCATAAGAAATGCTAGAGCTGATTGCCAATTTAACTTTACATGAGTTTCCATGCAATTGTTCCTCAGTTCTGCTCACGTGCTTGGGCATCCCTAAATAGTCCTTCCTTTCAGGATCTTACAAGTTAAGACCCACGAGCTGCTCAAACGAAGGGATTTTCTAGTCTGTTTTGGTGGTTCTGGGGATTTTAGTATCACATAAAAAGAGGCCAGGGTATGTCCCATCTTAGAAAATAAAATAAAGATTTCAGCACTGAAGATGGCAGTCTATAAAATATATGTGTGTAATCACCTTGTTTACTCTGTGAACTGAAGCCCACATCCACAAAATAAAGATGAGCAAGCTCTAGACTAAGATAGCTAAAATGTAAATTTTATTCCTCCCTACTTCTTCTGCTCCTCCCTCCCTTTCTTCTTGCCCTCCTCTCCTCCTCCCTCCTTCTTTTCCCTCCCTCCCTTCCTTTCCTTTCCTTTCCCCTTTTTCCCTTATTCCCTCCCTCCTTCTCTCCTTTCCTTTCCCTCCCTCCCTCCTTCTCTCCTTTCCTTTCCCTCCCTCCCTCCCTCCCTTCTTTCCTTCTTTCCTTTCCTTCCTTCCTTCCTTCTCTTCCTTCCTTCCCTCTCAGAATAGATTCTTTCCTGCCCCAGTCATTTTCATTGAGACATCAGTGACCCCAGCACCAAGACACATAGACCATATGCAGAATTTATGAAGAGAATAAGGATTCTTTGCCAAGGCACATGCCATATGCAGAATTTACAAATGGAATTTGTTCTGTGACTTTTGTATACACTCTTCCAGATCAAAGACATAAACAGGAATCAGAAAAAAAATATTAAAGATCACAGACTAGTGACAATGTTTCTTTGCAGAGAGTGTCTCTAGGCTTAAAGTCCTCATCCCTTCTTTCAGAGGAGGATTGAGCGGGAGTGCCGCTTTCTAACGTAAAGCATAAAGAGAAACACTGAAAGCTTTGAAATTTGTTCATATAGAAGAAATAGCCTTGATGTTGGCCTTATGACTAATAAAGCAAACACAAACTGAGGAATTAAGGACTGAGGTCTAATTTTTATCCAGGAAATCTAAGGGCAGGAGAAAGGCTACTGAGCTGCTTTGGTGGTAGATCCAAAGACTTTTGCTGTGACGACATGTCCTGCGGTTCAAAATAGAGCTGGTGTCAGGTTGTTCTGGGTCCTACTTGAGAGTCTGGAGGTATAAATCTGGATGCGTAGGGGCCAAGTGAGGACACATAAGCAGCCACCAGACTACAACTGTATCTGGCCAATGTTAAGGACAATAGCGATCTCTAGTGGAGAGAGTCACTGAGGAGGCTATGACTGCATCTCATCAAGAGTCAACCTTAATTATTCCAGGTATAGATAATTATTTCAGTCATCCTGCTGAATAAAAACGGATCCTCTCACCTCACTTCCCTTCCTCCTTTTTTCTTTCTTTTTTTTTTTACACCTGCAGAAAGTCAATAGTAGCGAGAGAGATGAAGGGAACATAAGAGAGCAAAAAATGTTAAATAGAAGTTTAAGTTGTTTGTAGTAGATTGTAAAATTGGCCACGTATCCTTCCCCTGTTTAAATATATGCTCTTGAAGCTCAACATTATAAATTCTCTGATCAAAAAGTGCAGTTTATGTCTCCACACCTTGATTCTAGGTTGACCGATTGACTTGGCCAACTCTATAAGGTGTCTAAAGTATTTGCTCATTTGGGGCTTGCCCTTTCTTGCTGTGAAACATGCCCAGCTTGTTGGATGATGAGAAATATGCATCACAGTGTCCCAGCCAATTGCCTGTCAGCAACCAGATATGTAAATGAGCTCAGTTGAGATCAGTAAAGAAACCACACTGCTGAGCCCAGCCCAAATTGTTGATACAAAGAACTGTGAACAAACAATGATACTTGTTTTAAATCACTAGGTTTTGGGCAAGTTTGTCATGTGGCAGGATGTAATGGAGAAAGCCTGTCCTGCCCAGGCAGATTTTCAGTCTAAAGCAGGACTGAACTGCAGAGAGGGGAGAATTTCAAAATGTCTGTGAATCTAAATATTTGAATTTCTGAACTGAGACTGTGTTTACAACTTAATGTGATGGTAGGAGCATCTAATACTGGAGAATCATTGGCCTCCATGAGTTTTCATTTATGGACAGGGCAGGATCACACCCAGTGAATAACATTTAAAGAGATGATAAAACATAAACTTGGAATTGCATTTTGATCAAAATCTATGTGTAAATCCTGTTTAGCACATTGGTGATACTTTCATAAACATGTTTTACATGCCCAGTATAACATATCCAGCGTGGCCTCAGAACAAAAGCATTCACTCTAGAAAAAGAGTTGATGGCAGGACTGTGACATCTAATTTCCATTTACTGAGGGTGTTTGCCAAAAAAGGAAATGCCTTGGACAACTACCCCTGCAAACCTGCTATAACCTAGCCTCTGGTATAGCAGGAGTGCAGCACTCCTGGAGTATAGTGATACAATCCTGGCTCACTGCAGCCTTGACCTCTCAGGCTCAAACTATCCTATCTCAGCCTCACAAGTAGTTGGAACCATAGGTGTGCACTACCAAGCCCAGCTAATTTTTATTTTTATTTATTTATTCATTTGTAGAGATGGAGTTTCTGTATGTTACCCAGGCTGGTCTCAAACTCCTGGGCTAAAGTGATCTTCCTGCCTCAGCCTTCCAAAATGCTGGGACTACAGGTGTGAGTCACCACTCCTGGCTAATTTTTTACTAGTGGAAAGGTAAAGGAGAGACCTTACAGGTCAAATGCTTTTAGGAGGAAATACCTGATTTATCTAGGCTGCTTGTTGTACATAAAGCTAGAATTTATGGACTTTGGAGAGGATGATTGATTAGATAATTAGTGGAGTAAGAAATGGGGATGCTTTATGCCTGAAATGGCTCCCACTATGTAAGAAATATGCTGCAGGCATTGTGTGAATTCACAAGCTAGGGTTGACCAGATTGTTCCTTAAGTGAGAGAAGAAGGGCTTTGGAGAGCTGAGGCAATGGTGTTAGACTTCTCTCAGGGAAGCAGGCTTTGCCCAGATATTGCAATCGCTTGTACTCTGAATTATTAAGAAAGTTTGATAGTGGGTAAAAGCTACGACTCATGAGAGTCTGCCTTGACAATGTGATCATTTTGTTTTTTCATCTTCTATTTGGTGTCTCCTGAGGCCTCAAGGACCTTGAAAACTTCTGACTGAGAAGTAAATCATCATGCAACCTTGAGAATGCCACTTAACTTCTACATTTTAATGATATTTATTATATTATTAATCAAATAGGTAAATTATACAACCTCAAAGGGATAATATGAGCATTGAAGGGACAAAGAATGAGAAATATCTTTAAAAATTATAAAACAAAATACAAATGTAAGTAATCAAAGGTGCTACAGACATCTAGATGTCATATATATCAAATAACTATCCAGTGTCAGCATTTTGCCATCACTGTGTACAATTACCATGTTTATGTCCTTTGAGAGCTTGTTCATCTTGATTCTGATTGATTTTTGTGTCTTTTCCAGTACCTGTTAAGCACCGGGTATTTTACATTAAAGGAGCTTTTCGTAGTAACCAACCTATTTCCTTCAATTTCACCTGGAGCACACATTTTATAAGTTTTCCACATAAAGTAATTTATATGGCGTTCAGAACTTCATTAAGTTCAGTAACTTCATGATTCATTTACTGTTTACCACATGGACTCGTATGTTGATTTTTTTTTCAAAGATACTAGAAATTTTAAATGGACTGAATAATATGGATATTAAATTTTTAGAGCTTATTTTCTGGGTACTTAGTAATAAGTACTTTTATCAAAGCTTTTAATACAACTATTAAATTATGACATATGAAATTGCCGTTCTTATAAGTCAACAATGTAAAAATAATTAGAAATTTTGTATGGTCCAGTCTAATAGTCACAATGTCTAGCAATGTATAGTTGACCAACACAAGGAATAGTAGAAAAGAAAAAGAAATAAATCAAAACAGCATGATATTGGTGCCAAAACAGAGATAGAAACCTATGAAACAGAACAGAGGCCTCGAAAGAAATGCCACACATCTACAACCATCTGATCTTTGCCAAACCTGACAAAAGCAAGCAATGGGGAAAATATTTCCTGTTTAATAAACAGTGCTGGCTAGCCATGTGCAGAAAGCTGAAACTGGACACCTTCCTTACACCTTACACAAAAATTAACTCCAGATGGATTAAAGATTTAAACATAAGACGTAACACCATAAAAACCCTGGAAGAAAACCTAGGCAACGCCATTCAGGACATAGACACAGGCAAGGACTTCATGACTAAAACACCAAAAGTAATGGCAACAAAAGCCAAAATAGACAAATAGAATCTAATGAAACTCCAGAGCTCCTGTACTGCAAAAGAAACAATCATTAGAGTGAACCAGCAACCAACATAATGGGAAAAAAATTTCACAAGCTACCCATGTGACAAAGGGCTAATATCCAGAATCTTTAAAGAACTATAGCAGATTTACAAGAAAAAAAACAAACAAACCCATCAAAAAGTGGGCAAAGGATATGAACAGACACTTTTCAAAAGAAGGCATTTATGCAGCCAACAAACATATGAAAAATGCTCATGATCACTGGTCATTAGAGAACTGCAAATCAAAACCACATTGAGATACTATCTCATGCCAGTTAGAATGGTGATCATTAAAAAATCTGGAGACAACAGGTGCTGGAGAGGACATGGAGAAATAGGAATACTTTTACACTGTTGGTGGGAGTATAAATTAGTTCAACCATTGTGGAAGACCGTGTGGCAATTCCTCAAGATCTAGAAATAGAAATACCATTTGATCCAGCAATCCCATTACTGGGTATATACCAAAAGGATTATAAATCATTCTATTATAAAGATACATGCACACCTATATTCATTGTGGCACTTTTTACAATAGCAAAGACCTAGAACCAACCGAAATTCCCATCAATGATAGACAGGATAAAGAAAATGTGGCACATATACACCATGGAATACTATGCAGCCATAAAAAACGACGAGTTCATGTCCTTTTCAGGGACATGGATGAGTCTGGAAGCCATCATTCTCAGCTAACTGACACAAGAAACAGAAAACCAAACACTTCATGTTCTCACTCATAGGTGGGTGTTGAACAATGAGAACACACGGACACAGGGAGGAAAACACCATACACTGGGGTCTGTTGGGAGGTGGGATGCTAGGGGAGGGATAGTGGCAGGTAGGGAGGTTGGGGAGGGATAACTTTGGGAGAAATGCCTGATGTAGGTGGTGGGGGGATGGAGGCAGCAAACCACTATGGTATGTATGTACCTATGCAATAATCCTGCAAGATCTGCACGTGAACCCCAGAACTTAAAGTATAATAATAATTTAAAAAGAAATAAGTGAAATTTGGCGGGCACTGTCAATTTGTTGATTGATAACCCAACACTTTCCCAGTATTTCTTCACCTCCTCTCTCTTACAGTTCCTACAGAGCTAGAAAAATAAATTTTATCTTTCCAGCCATTGTCAAGTATGGTCATATGACATTTTCCTGACATACAACATAAGCTGGGATCTGTGGATGAACATTTGCTCTCATAATGAAAGCGGTAGATAAGGCTAGCACCATGCTGTCCCTTCTCTCTTCTTGTCCCGAGTATGATGCTATAGCTGTCAGCTGGCTAAAAGGTTAAACATGCTGATGAGAAGGATAGGAAGAAGCTGGGTCCATGATCACATCACGGAGCCATCACACCAGTACTGGGCTTCCTACCTCCAGATTTTTATTATGGGAGAGGAAAAAAAAGCACCTTGCGTTTACTTAAGCCATGACTATCCGGGATTTACGTAACTTACAGATGAAAAGAAACTTTTCTAACTGATACAGTAGGAAATATGAACATGTATGTGGACACCCACTGTCTCAAGGAATTATCACAGCCTGGGTAGTAAGACTTTCAGTTACAAAATCCTATTAATGAGAGGAAAACTGCCAATTCTAAGTCTTTATTAGAATCTTCATTAAATACATTACATTTCTCTGCTTAGTGACTATAGAAAGCACTATTTGACTTTTTAAAAATGATACTTCAGCTTTAACAATGACAAACATTTGTCCTTCTGAAGATTACTATTAGATCAAATCTTACGTAGTGGCTACTAGCCACCTGGTTCTGACCAATACAGATGACAATTTAGTAAGGTTCAACACACTATATGGGCTGTCGCTAGAGAGGTAATAACTTTCTGAGATTTGGCAGCAGCTGTCTGGATCCTGGAATATACTCTGGGAATAACATTTTAGCATTTTATGCATTTATTTATTTATTAAATAAAGTAAAATTTGAAGTTGGCTTGTTTTTCTGAAATTTTCTTCTTTTATATGAAAGGAAAGTTTGGCAAAACATTAATTATGGTTTGGGATCTCACAGCAGTCACCATAGTGTACAAAAACATGTACAAACACAAATCCTGAAGTTATTAATTTAAATCTGATCACTGGAAATGGGTTTGTGTGTCTAAATATACACACACAGACATACATACATATCACATACAACTTATAAAGAATGTTTTTAGAACAAGTTGATTTTCAGGCATAATTAGAATTTCTTCAAAAACAAGAATTTATAAACCAAATTTTCTAAGCCTATTAAATGCCAGCAATAGTGACAATATCATCATAAGACACTTAGTAGAATTTTAGTGGTTATCTATTAATTTGTATTAGAATGTAATAAATATTATTAAAGTGTTTTTTGACAATACACTCAGTTTTAAAAGCTGTCTGAAGTGTCATAAATAATATATTTTATATGAGTTCTATATAAATTTTCGTTGAATTCAAACTTTTAAATAAATCTCCCAATATCTAATGCATCATATTATCAAAGCACAAAAAAACATTATATGATTACAAGAAGAACCTCAGAACTCACTGTCTTCAAATTTAATGGACTCCCAATGCTTTTTTCCCCCTGCAAAGACTGTTTTTAAGACATTTCACAGTATTTTATACATTATAAATGGATTCCATTCTTGCCTTAGTAATTCACCTAATGGACAATGGATACAAAAAAGCTGTAACTCCAGGGACATTAAATTGGTTCTTAACTCTGAAAATTACAGCTTTTACAAAAAGAAGAAAATACTAAAAACATGTCTAATGCAACACTGCATCTAATTTTCCACTACCTCCAGATTGTGTCTAAAAGCTCCTAAACTTCTTCATGACACAATATGTTAAAATTGCGTTCCTTTATATTTAGATCTCAGAACGATCTCACCCATTTTATAACCCTAAGGAGGGCTTACAAGCAAGGCGAGGAGGGGCGGGGAGAGAGAGAGAGAGAGAGAGAGAGAGAGTGTGTGTGTGTGTCTGTGTCTGTGTGTATGTGTGTGTGTATGTGTTGGGAGGCAGAGGGAGGAACAAGTGGAAGGTGCTACTTCTATCCCAAGAGACTGAATTCTCATCCTGAGGTAGGAAACTAGCATCCTGTGTGGCCTCCTTTTTCACTCACTAAGGTGATTACAAATCTACATTTCCATTTTAAGCACTGATCAATGGTATTTCAGTAAGAGAACAGAAGAGGAACAGAAAAAATTGTTTTCAAGACATACCTAGTGATCAACTTTAAGCCTTAAGACCAGCCTTTAATTTGATAATACCATTATTCGGATCTGTTTCCATTCCAAGAACATGAGCAATTCTCCCTGAAGCCAAACAATACGTTCAAGCAGCCAGAGTAGAAAAATTATTCCACTGAACTGTAAATACAAAATGCTTCACATTTTGTCAATTCACGTGTGACTATAATAAGCAAGCAGTTCGTGAATTGGCACAGATTTTAATAATATTTATCTTGTAGTTAGTTCTTTTATGAGCTATTCTAATTTCAAAGATGACTGTTCCCCACTGTCCTTCACCTCTCCCTTCTCCCAAAGAAATATGTGTTTCAGAATACTATCACTAATCTCTCCATTTAATCTTTTTATCTTTTTCTATACCTTATTCTGAGATTAGGAACTTTCTTGCTCCAAGTAATTATTTTATTGGGATTTCTCCCACATCTTTGCAAATAGCTAACATAAGCACAGCACACAGAGATGCCTGTCTGATCACTTGCGTGCTGTGTTTTACTTTAGAAAAACATCAGTTTTACATTGGTTATTTGTGCTTGAGAAAATAATATTGCATTCTAGTTTTTACTCACCCCCTTTTAAACTACTGATAAGTTTATGAGAAAGTTTGTACTTCCTTTAGATAATCCGTGTTTCTTTTAAATCAGCACCCTTTGACCATTTAAGTAAATGAAAACTCTTTTCCTAACAACTTTTATTATTCCAAATCTCACTTATTATAACAGAAACTTACGTAGACTGGGTCTTTTTGCTGTGTGAACTTGAGCACTTCATGTAATACATTGATAATGTGGTATATTTTTATGCTAAAGAAAAAAATACATTGCCAGCTTTAATTCTCAACTTCTCTCTTAATTTGCACCTCTTCTTTTCTTAAAGGCTTCATGTTACCCTCTAGTTCTCAAGGAGAGTACTTTATTTTCTTGAGAAGTTACATATTTCTGTTAGAAGCTTAGTTACCCTGTTCCTCCTTTGATGTGGTCTGTGAGATTTATCACAAATAAATTTTTCCATCTTGTTCCTTAAAACTTCTTGGATACATTTCATCATCAGTGGCACACACTACACCTCCATATTATGTGAGGTAACTGCAGTAAACATTTCACATCATTTTTACAAACATTACTTATGTGAAAATAGGTCTCACTTTCTCCACATTCTCATGCCCTTTGTTCCCTCCCTCCATTACCTATTATCTGTCACTTCCCAGAATTCTCTTGAATCTAAACATCTGAAACAATTTCACTGTCTCTCACCACCATCCAACATTTTCACAAAAATCCTGTGAATCCTAACTCCTAAATATCTCTAAAATCTGTCCTAACTTTTCCCTCTTCCCTATAATTTTATGCACCCATAATGATAATTATTATCGATTGCAAAGTTGTAGTGCATCAATGTTGTTTCATTTTACTTTATTGTGTCAAGTCATCCTTACAGTAGCTACTGGTACTCCTCTACAGCTAGCTAATTGTTTGAGATCCCCAAACGAAGGGAGTAATTAATGTTTGAACCTAAGCAAACACCTGAGCCCATGCAACACGGTGTCATAGCTTAGAATATTCCAAAATGCTCCAAAGTGCTCTTCCAAACTCTAGTTTCATCTTCATCCCTTTCCTCCTCCACAGAGCCACTGAGCTGACTTTCTGAAACATGATTCTGAAAAACCATCCGTCTGCTAAAAAAAAACTTCAGCAGCTTCCTGTTGTCTAGAGGGCAATGCCTACTCTTCTCAGTGAGCATAAAAAGCCTTCTGCAGTCACACCCAACTTCTCCCACATGTTCTACCCCAACAACACCTGCTGCTCCAGCGACTGAAAGATCACCATTCCTTGGAGTCATGCCCTTGTATGCCTTTCTGCTCAAAGTCACGGTCTCCCTGCAGCGCTCTTCTATGAACTCGCTGCCTGGAGTGCTTCTGCTCAGCATGTGCACTGCCTGTGCACACCTGGTCATGAACATCGCCTCTTTTATGACGACTTCCTGAAATGATTTGGCACAAAAAACTCTTCCTTCCACTGGGTTGCCTGAGACTTCTGTTCACAACTCTGTTAGCGCACATAGATCTCTCTTCCTTGATGGTGGACATGTCAAGGAACAGCTTTAAGATCTTTTCTGTCTCTCCAGTGCTTCCTATATAATGTGGTTACTTAATACATGTTCATCAAATAATGACCAAATCCTTCTCCCCTATCCTTTATCTTTGTAATATTATTTTTTCCTTGAATAAAAATCAAATGCTTGAAGATATTATCCAGGGATTTCTAATAAAAACATTTACTTTCAGTCAGACAGAATTTATACCTTGAGGGATATTTCATAAATTGTTTCCTTGAGTCACTTTTGGTTCCTCTCACTGAGATGTCCAATAATCTTTCGGTTACCAACCCTGCAACAGAGCAGTTCTCAAAGTGTGCTCTGGGAACCACTGGGGCCCCTGATACCTGGAGGTCTGTGAGGTCACAACTATTTTCATGGTGATACTAGAAACTTATTTGCCTTTGCACTCTTGTTCGCTCATGAATGTACAATGGAACTGTCTAAAAGGCTACCCGACATGTGATGATATTCTCAATCCATTGGCTAAGGGAGTGTGTGCTTGTACATCCTTTTTTAAAAGTTTTTAAAAAGTTTCTCAGTTTTTATTTTCAATACAGTAAATATTAATAGCTATGTCCCACCCAAAGAAAAGCTCTCTGGGTACTTCAGAATAACTTAAGAATAAAATAGGGTCCTAAGACCAGAAAGTTTGAGAACCATGGCTCCAGTAGTATGCTAGAGAAAATTGTAATATGCTAAAACTGACATATAGAGTAGAATCACAATTTTAAAGTTTCCATGTGTATTTTTATTGTATATTATTCATCTTGCAATGCATCCTGAAATTTTTATTTTATCATATTTGAACAATCTTGCCCCAAATCTACTTTCTGCAAGGCAGTGTTGTGACCAAGAATGGTGTGCTTTTACAAGGGATTATAAACTGCTTGATGATTAGTTCCATATCTACTCAGGCATCAGAGGGAAATTGACTTTTCTACAAATATAAGATTTGTGAATTTTAAAAAGTAAGGATGCATATAATTTTTTCAGGCTCTTAGAGAACTCAGTAATAGTGCCTCATAGTTCTTTCTTTTTTTATTATACTAATTTCTAAAGCACCCTCTGAAATATATAATGTATGTTTTTTAATTCAACAGAGAAAAATTTATAATTTCTAAAGTTTTCTTTCATTTAGTCTAAATCTATAAAGCTTTTTCAAGGTTCTACCCTTTTCAACCGGCTCCCTTGCATTCTATAATTATGTACATTTTAAAATGAATTATCCTGTCCTTGTGTTCTTATATTTTCTTAAATGTAGTAACAAGAATATGTGAGAAAAGTCTATTCTAGGATGAGCCTTTATGCCTTCTTTCTAATAATCCAGATTTAACATTTATGATTTTTCTTACGTAATTTCTTATTTCACTAAGGCATACACAAAAAGAAGTGCTAAGACATTTCTACTTATTTTGACTTTCTAAAAATATCATGCATATATTCATCTTGGCTAATCTTTCTGTATGAGGTTTCAAATAGATTGTGTTATAACATTTTTACTCAAATAAAAATCCTTTATGAGTTTTTACTGAGATATTAAACTTACATGGGGCTTCAAATGTTTATGAGGGAGTGTTTGTTTCTTCTTAGGGTGATACACTATAAGACAGCCTACCTCAAGAAATGATGTGATTAAATTCAACACAAATAATAAATAACTAGAAAACTTGAATGTTTAATATCTACTGGGATTTCAGGGAGCCTTCAAAAAAACTGCATTGATTCCAGCAAAAAAGTAACAAAATGAATTTCCTCCCACCATTATCACTCTCATGAACACATCTAACTTTTGAAGATGTAGCTGGATAGGGTAGAAAAAAAAATCTAAAATTCTGATCATGAAACCACATTGAGATAAGTTTTGTCAAGTCGGAAGCTTCCAGGATTACAGGTAATTCTAGAGCTCATTGCCATGATAGACTCTTTCACACGTAGCTGCCCTTTAGGGCTCCACAGGACCCCACATAGACACCTTGTTGTTTCTCACATTTTCTTGTAATTTAAAGAGATAAATGGTGCCAGCTGGCTCCTGTTTTACTCAAGGCAACATGATATTCAGCTCCTCAAAAACTTGGTACACACCTTAGAAAACTTGCCAGAAAGAATGAAGAGCAAGGGGTGTGTGTATTTAACTGGGAAAAGAAAAGTCTAGAGAAAGAAATACCTTAATCAAGTAGCTATAGTAGCATTCTTTGGGAATTTAATGGGCAGATAAGCAGTAATGCTGATAAACCATTGAGGGACCATATGGGGTTGGACTAAAGCTCAATATACAAATATGAAAAAACAAATATCTAACATATTTGGAAAAAAATTTACATGAATTTTACTTGGTTAAATCACTCTCATTTTCTCAGCTGGATAAATCCATTGGGGAAAGAAGGTGGCAGAGTGCTATGATTAAAATAAATCTTTAAATGGATTTTCCTGTAGTAAAATTTACATTGAAATAAATGAGAATATGTACAGTTGAATGTCAACAAATAAATAAATGATACTTCTTGAGGGTTTAATGTATGCCAAGCACTCTTCCAGGGGATTCGCATGGAGTAACT
Organism: Cebus imitator; assembly: GCF_001604975.1. Lineage (NCBI taxonomy): Eukaryota > Metazoa > Chordata > Mammalia > Primates > Cebidae > Cebus > Cebus imitator. The sequence goes on along the minus strand of NW_016107465.1, from coordinate 4,948,802 downwards.
AATTTAAATCTCACAAATAACCAATGCTATGGGTAACTATTATGACCTCCATTTCATAAATAAAATAAGAAACTGAGGCAGAGAGAGTCTTAGTCCTTTTACAGAGAGTACACATAACCAGTGGTTGTGCTGGAATTTGAACTCAGGAAGTCTTGCTCACAGGATCACACCCTTGCTCACTTCCTATTGCCTTGAGATCGTGTATAATGCCAAGGTAAAATTTCGTTGCAGCTCTCTCACGATGTGTTTCATATTCTGTAACTTTACATGTTCAAATACTTATTACTTGTAAGTGTTCTTTATTGTTCTCATTTTCACCACTCTGATCCTTTTCCTCCCTGTCTTCAACATATCAAGGGACCAAGCCTTATAACAAATTCCACAGGAAATTCAGAGACTAACTGGCACATAGCTGGTGGCTAGGAAAACATTTTTGAGTGATGAGATTAAAAACTAGTCTACCATATCATAAAACAAGTTTGCCATCAGGTCCTCATTCATATGGTAGTTGGTAATTTTTTAAAGGAATATTTGAAAAGTAAAGCCGACTTTTTTTTCTAATTTTAAAAGTATTGCATGCTTACTGTAAAACTCATAGAAAATACTAAAGTGGAAGGAAGAAATTCTTACCTGAAAAATCAGCCACTGTTAGCATTTGGTCTGTCTCCACAAAGAAACTTCTAAGAGTCAGGACTGTTGTACAGCAGAATTGGGAGTGAGCTTGAGATTACTGGAAGCAGACCCCTGGAAGAGAGAGAGACCACTTAGCTCAATTGGTAGGTTACATAATGTCCGTGGAGTATTCTGTGACACTGGGTCTTTGGGGTGAAAAACATCCTGATTTGTAGTGTTGGCCAGTTTCCATGGTGTAAATTCTACCCCCATGGCTAACATCAAGCTATTAACATGCCACTGAATGTAGAGCTGGGATAGGTGAACACATTGGCTCTTGCAAGCTAGTACCCAGCTAGACCCTGTACAACATTGATAGTGTTCTTTAAAGTTCTTCTTATCTCTGACTGTCTTGGATTCTTTCAGTCAAAATGTTATTTTCCCTTCTCTGTTATGAAGTTATTTTTCTCCTTCACTTGCCAGGACCCAGCACTGGCCTACCAAACTAGTTCATAAACATATACCTGGCCCCCTTTCTATTTATACTTTACAAGAAAACTGGAGAATCTTTTAAGAATACAAAGCTGAATGTGCTGTTTTTCCCTGCTTGAACAAATTCAATGTCTTCTGTGGTAGGCTGAATACCAGCCCCTCATTATGTTCATGTCCTGATCATCAGAAACTGTAAATGCTACCTTATATGGCAAAAGAGACTTTGCAAATATGATTAATTAAGGATCTTCAGATGGGTAGATTACCATGAATCATCTGGATGGGCCTGATAGACTCACAGTGGTCCTTATAAAAGAGTGACAGGAGAGGTAAGGTTCAAAGCAAAAGGTGCTGTGATGACAGAAGCAGAGATTGGGGTGATACACGTTGAAGATGGAGAATGGAGCACAAGTCAAAAGATACGGGTGGCCAATAAAAGCTGAAAAGGCAAGAAAACAGGTCCTCTCCTCAATGCCTTAAGAAGAACCAGCCTCGCGGACACTTTGATGTTAACCCAGTGAAACTGATCTTATACTTCTGACCTCCAGAACTATAATCAGAGAATATATTTGTGTTGTTTTAAGCCACAAGTTTGTGGTAATTTTTTAAAGCAGCAACAGGAAACTAAAACAGTATCCCTTCCTATAAGGTAAAGACAAAACCCCTTCCAATAGCCTATGTCCCCTATATGGTCTCACCTCTACCTATTCTCTTATGTTAATTCTTATCAGTTGCTCTCTTGTTTTTTCTACTGCATTCTCACTGGTTTTCTTTCAATCCACTATATTTTCCATACCTTGGCTGCAAAAGTACATTTTTATTTGCTGTTACTTCTGCCTGGAATGCTCTTTCTTCTAATTTTTTTTTCTAGTAAATAATTTCTAATTACATGTCAATTCAAGTATAACTTCCTCAGAAAGACATATATACACACACAATACACATATACACACATATATATATTTATATATACATGAATACTAATATACATATGTATATATTGTATATACATATATATTTATATATTTATATTACATATAAATATAATTATATCACATATATAATTACTAATATATTATAGCACATATACATATAAATATACATTTATAAATGTATACATACAAAATATATATACATATATATTATATTTACACACATATAAGACACACCTTGAAGAGTATCTCTCTTCTTCATTGTATTTATAGCAGTTGAAATTTTTACATGTATTTGTACGATTTTTGATTAATTGCCTTTCTCCAGCACTGGGTAGTCTGTGCTAGTTTTAACTTACCTGTGCATCACAGGGGCCTGACCCATATGAGGTACTAAATAAATATTTGGTATATGACTCAGTACTTCCAAGCTCATTCCTCTCTATGTGTTCAATATACTCTTTGTTATAGTCATGCATTTAACCAACATTTACCAAGAGTCAACTTTACACAAAGTTCTGATCTTATACATTCATGCAAATTTTAATAAAAAAGATATAGTAATAACAGCTAATCTCTACAGAGAATTTGCTGTGTCAGGCACTGTAATAAAAAGTTTTAAGTATAGAAGCTCATCTTACCCTCATAAGTATAAATTTTCAGATAAGAAAAAATAGAGCCTAAAACATTTATGTAATTTTCAATAGATCATGTGACAAGAACTAGATTTTAGTGTGCAGATTTGACTGACAAAACTTTCATTTCTTAGCACAACATTACCATCCTTTTGAGGTTCCATACTTGTTTTTAAGAATGGTTTACATATCTGTGTCTGTTAGCGTATTAGGTATTAGCCCATTTTCATTCTCTCTGTTTTTGCTTTTTTTCACTCAGTATTCTGTTTTTGAGAACAATCCATATTGCACAAATACATTGATTCTAACTGTTGCCACGTTTTATTAAACAATATTTATTTATTACAACCTTGCAACGTCAGAAAGGCCTAATTCTTCTCTAATAGCCATTCCTCCTTCTTCCTTTTATAGTAGTGGGCAGCTGGACACGGCCATTCAGTTAGGAACTTCACTTCCCAGCATCTGTCGAAGCTAGGTGTGGCCATGTGACTTACGCTCTAAATAATGAAATATGAGCGTTAGACAGATAGTGGACTTCTAGGTGTACTCTTTAATATAAGTGGGACACCTTCCACTTTTTCTTTCCCCTCCTCCTACTAGCTGCAGCCAGAGCAATCATTTTAGACTATGAGGCAGAATAAGTGTTAGATTGGCAGAGAATCAGAATAGAGGGAATGTTAGCCCTAGAAACCGTGGAGCTGCCATATTAGTCTTGGTCTTCTGAAACTCAGATATCTGTTACATGAAGATCTACACATCTCTATCTTGCTTAAGCTGCTGTAATTCTGGCTTTTCTTAGAGCAATCACACTGTATTCAAATCAAGATATTTATCCATTCCTCTGGTGAAGACATTGAGTTTCCTCTCTCTCTCTCCACCACACTAACAATGATCAAGTAATATCTTTACATATTCCCCTCGTGGAGCTATATGAGATGCCATCTAAGCTAGGAACTTGAGAGTAGGAGTTATGGGTCATCACTTATAAATCTAATTTGACCAAAAATTGCTATATTGCTTTGCAGAAAAAGATTTTGTTCTTAATTGTTAGTATATGCATCCTCCCTCCCTCCAAAATGGTCCTTAAACTCAACTTTTTTTTTTCTTTTTTTTCTTTTTGAGTTGGAGTCTTGCTTTGTTGCCCAGGCTGGAGTGCAGTGGCATGATCTTGACTGACTGCAACCTCCGCCTCCTGGGCTCAAGCAATTCTTCTGCCTCAGCCTCCCAAGTCGTTAGGATTACAGGTTCCCATCACCATATCCAGCTAATTTTTGTGTTTTTAGTAGAGACGGGGTTTCAACATGTTGACCAGGCTGGTCTCAAACTCCTGACCTCAAGTGATCCATATGCCTCAGCCTCTCAAAGCGCTAAGGTTACAGGCATAAGCCACTGTGCTCAGACTAAACTCAACTCTTACAATGCACAGCTTTAGTGATTCTAATCCTAACTTGGTTTAAATATAAGTTCTTTCAAGAGACAACAAAAGAAGATGGAGTAAAATTAGTGGAAACACAAGGAGAAGTGAAAATTTTCCAAACTCTTTTGATCAAAAGTGTAATATTCTGCAGTAGCCTGGACTTCAGGCTTGCATCTTATAATGAAAGAATATATTCTATGCTATTTATGTATCAGAACAAATTAATTTTGTAATGTTTATAGTTTTATAACTTGACTTTATGCTGAGAGGCTAATATGTCTTTGATAATAATGCCCAGTCTCTACCACAAAGACTTAACTCTAGGAAGAAGCATCATGGCATGATGATCTGTGACCCTGGGGTCAGACTGACTTGGGGTCTTGCCTTTGCTACAGCATGGATACAGGAACCTAGACGAGTCCCTCGCCATCATTAGTCTTTGTTTTTCTCCTCATCTGTAAGAGACAGACCAAAAGATCTCTAAGTACATTTGCTTGCATGCTTCACATTAAAAAAATAAAATGATATAAGTGTTCATAAATTCCAACACTATGATAAGTATTGGCTACACAAGATTAATGTGATGTAGGCTCTCCCCTAAATGGGCTTATCATCTAGGGATTAATGTAGTCAAATGAATACAGAACTCAATATGGCATTGTGACAGATACCTCTCATGCCCTTCTTAAATTCCTCTCAGTCTCACTAGTCAAATGAATACAGAACTCAATATGGCATTGTGACAGATACCTCTCATGCCCTTCTTAAATTCCTCTCAGTCTCACTAGTCAAATGAATACAGAACTCAATATGGCATTGTGACAGATACCTCTCATGCCCTTCTTAAATTCCTCTCAGTCTCACCTCTTATTCTAGGCAGGGCAAATTGTTCTATATGAACCTATCAGAGAGACCATAGAGTGTATAGATTATTGTGTCTCATGTTACTGTTCACCACAGATTATCTACTGCAGAGAAACCACTAACCAATCAGGTAGACAGGATAACTCACTGTCTAGAGTCATTATACATAATATCATCTTAAAGTAAGAGACCTATTTTATGGAAAGAAAGTGAGATATTGGACACATGATCAGAGGGTCCACTAGTCCTGCTGTATACTACACCATCAGAAGCAGCTAAACTATAATAAAAAAATGGCTAAGTTTCTGACTTGAGAGCAATAGCCTGCAGTGTTGTCTCTGTCTTCCAGACGCCACGTAACACGAGGATAATGGCCAGAATCCAGCACACTGGTTTCAAAGCTAGACTACATGAACCCAGAAACCAAGAGGTGGATGTCACCTATCTCACCATTGCTCTCAGTGATCCACTAAGGAATCAATGTTTCCTGTTCCCAAACCTTAGGACCTTTTCAATTTGCCACCATAGGTCCTAAGGAAGGAATGTTTTCATCAGCAGACACAGTAAGAATTCCCCTCAACCTGAATGACAACTCCCACCTGGTCATTTCAAGCAACTCATGCTGGTAGGCCAGCACCAAAAGCAAAACAACAACAATGACAACAAAAGGAGTTACTCTGGGATTTATAATATTTGACAGAATATAACAAGGACCTGGAGTTGCTGCTACAAAACAGGGCCGAGAGAAGCATGTCTGTAACTCTTTACTGGGGTATTTTCTTTGTTTCACCCCCATGTCACCTGATAGCAATATGCAAAGATTGTAGCAAACACAGCCAAACAATAGCAATAAACCTAAAAACTCCAACTCTTTAGGAATGGAGGTTGGACCCACCCCATTAAACAACTGAGACCAGATGCAGTGACAGAATGTAGAATGGATAGTTGATAAGGAAGATTGCTGATGGGCTCTGCAACCATTTACACCAAGATAGGCCTTGGGACCATTTACCACTGTGGCAACTGGAACTTGTTTGACGAATTCTGTGTGTTAAGTATTTGTAGAGATTGAAGCAGGCTACCACCTTGACAATTCACAGACAGATTGGACTTCATGTAGGCATAAGTGGGTACAAACAGTGTAAGAGGGGGTCCTCTTTACTCAGGCTCTTTACCTTAGCTCATCTCGGCTTCCAGCCATAACTTCATCTGAGTGTTTCATATGAATCTCAGTTCACTATGCAATGGCAGCATCTTGCTGTGTCATGGTAAGTAGACATAGGCAACACGTATTAGGAAGAGGAGCTATCTACAGGTACACCTCAAATAATGGGGGGCCAAAAGCCAATGCATATCTGCTTTTCTTTTTCAAACTTTAGGTGAATAATCTGAAAGACATTCTGTAACTTACAAGATAGAGGGAAAATTGAGCCCCAAGTGCTCACTGTGGTGGTTACTTTGATTACAATTGCTTACCAGCTTTTCCTTTTTCCTTTCTCACTCTTCCCACCCCTCACTCCAACTTCCTGGGATTATCTCCAGCACTCAATTTCTTGTCTCAGGCTCTGCTTTCGGAGGGAATTCAAATTAAGTAATTTAAGCATATACAATGATGGGCAGTGATCGACATTACTGCTATCTTGGTCATTACCAACTCCATAGCAGTTGGTAAACAGCTGCTATCCTGATCCGGAGGATCACAGCCCACCAAACCTTGGCTACCTTGGTACCTCACTTTGGATACTTCCAAGAGTTCTTCTGCAGCTAAAGGGTTAAAGCCTAGCCTAGCAGAGGGGCTTCCAGAGATCATCCCTAGAGCTCCTGCAGGTGTCCATTCTAGTTGGTTGGTGCCACACTAGTTATTAAAATACTTTAAATGTAACTTCCTGCAGATCACCAAATTTATGCAAGTTCTGAAGAAGCAATTGCAAAGATGCTATGCTGACAAGTATAATAATAACACACAATAAGATAAGCCTGAATGTGACTAAAAATCAAATTTGCAGTTAGGAAAATATTCAATATCGCATCATGTTATGAGCCCAAGGAATCTATGAGTAATGTTCAAACTACCAAGGAAAGGCAGCTAGAATTGAGGAAATGACTGTTTTAAATTTAACATCTGAAATGGTTTAATTGAAATTATCAAATGGGATAAATACCTTTCATCATGAGACACTTTTATTTACTGCAGCAGTTCACATTTGTAGGTGTTCGGTTTAGTATTTAATAACTTGTCAAATGCACATTGAGACATTGAGCTTTTGTGAATTCAGATGCATCTGGCATGTGCAGGAGGTAATAATTACAGAGAATTTACAATTGGGGCAGTCCCATCATGGGACTCATTGGCATAATTAAGGATAGCGATGAAAAATAGAAGAGGTAGAGGGAAGACGAGGTACACTAAGCTTGTAAAGATAACACTGAATCATACAGTAATGCCTTCTAACTGTTGGAGATGTTTAACAGATAATATATTGCTTCAGTTGTAGTGTTATTTATGGAAATAAAAAGAAATCCATAATAAATATACCAGAAATGAATAAAATACAATAACATATACACACAGAGAAAGATATGGATAAACAAATATGCTAGAAGCCACCTTTATTTAGGTGGAATCTGCATTGACCCTGATAGGAGGGCAATTAGGGTAGCATGTGAAGGAAATTCTTACTTCAGAACATTATTTCCAAAGGGTTGGCCTCAGGAAAAGGAAGTAGACAGGCTGGAGGAGAGAGGATGTGGCTCTCAGAGGCCAAATGGATGTGTAAATTCTGTGAAGAGATACTGAGGTCCTACTATGTTCCAGGTACTCTTTAGCCATGAGGGATACGGAGATGCATGCAGCATGATCCTATTCTTCAAGAATCCACAATTTAGTAGAGTAGATAGAGATACAAAAATCCTAATAATCTACTTCAGGCTATAATGAGCAAGGCAATAGAGAGCTAGGATGACACATAGAAGTGATTCATTAATTCTGACCAAGAAATACTTGGCAAAAGAGATATTTTGGCTTTGGATAGGGACAGATGAGAAGTATTGTTGAGTAGAGAAGGCAATATATGATTCAGAGATATAAAATCATTTACCGGGAGTGACGGGGGACTAACCAGTCATATATAAAACCTACACACACCAGAGAAGGTGTAAAGAAAACTTCTTTTGCTCACACCATAAGAAACAAAACAAGGGGAATTTCAGCAGGTTTCTACAATATTTTAAAATAAAGTGCCATCGAATGACCAAGTTGTCTCTTTGGCCATAGTTCCTATCCCAGCAACACATGCCAGGCAACACTACTGGTGTATCCATCTGTAGAGTATTCTCTATTCACCTGCAGAAACTCCCAGTGGGAAGTGGTATCCATGGCACTCGAGCTGCAAATGAAAGACTGGGACAAAAGAGAAAGGATGGAATTGCAGCCTTTTCATAAGAGAGACACCATGATGGGAGAAGGAAATTAGTAGACTTAAGAGACAGTTGGGCTGTTGCACCCACGAAAGCTTAGAGTACAATGTCTAATTCCATGGCCACAACCTATGGATGGCTATTTACATTTAAATCAGTTAAATTTGAATGAAATTTAAAATCCAGGTCTTCCGTTATACTAACCAAACATCAAGTGTCCAATAGTCACAATGGCTAGTGGCTAGCTACCATGTTGATTAGCTTAGATATAGAACTCTTCCATCATTCTAGAGAATTTTATTGCACAGTGCTGGCTTACAACTTTAGAGGTAAAAGAGAAGTGTTAAAGAAAGCATAAGCAGGGGGTAAAAATGAAGACCAAAAAAAAAAAAACCTAAACAGAAATATTGAAAAAGGTAAATAAAAAGAGTATTAGACCTTAAGAATGAACAAGACTGGCTAAGGGCCTTTTTCTCTTCTTATAGACTATTGTCAAAGGAGAGATGGGACAAAGGCTGATTATAGGGTCAGGAACACATGACATTCCTGGCCACATCAATCCAGTGCCAAAGAGAAAGTGAATAAGTGATAAAATTAGTTCAGAATGCGGTTGTTCTCATTTCCTCACCATACTGAATTTACTAAGCTCTGCTGTTTCCTGGTCAGACCACTAAAACTCATTCAGTTCACTTTTTCACTCATAAACCTGTGCTAATAACTGCACCTGTAGCAATGGTTTAAATGATTAAATGAGTTAATAATGTAAAAGTTCCTTATAAACGGCTTGCTTCTTTGTAAAAGTTATTATAACTACTTTTTAGTTTTTCTTTTGCATCTTTATTAATTTTGTCTCTCACATTGGACTATAATGAGATTATGATCTCATTATAATTAATTAATAGATTCTTCATTCCATTTTGTCTCTCATTAGATGAAACTATATTCATTTTAATTCATTAAAATGAATTGTTATATAACCTTATAATAAATTATAACTTTTATTCTTCTGACATGTCTTAGTTGTTTTTTAACATTTTCTAACCATTTCTCGCTCGCTAATTGTCAGATGTTTGAGTGTAAGAGCTCTTTCTAAGACAGCTCCTCATTTTTGATAAGGCCAGGTCAATAATTTGCAGAATATTCATTAACATTATTTAGTGATTCATTTAGTCAAACATTTCAGGGATATTTCCCATTTGGTGCACCAGAAAGCCAACCCGAGATGGAGGTTAGCATGCAGGAAATTTTGTTGGAAGTTCTCATGGAATTCACATCTGTGCAAGAAAGAGAATTTGAGCAGCAATACGGACTTGGCTAAGTCATCAGCCTACTACAGAAAGCTGGAATAACTCTTCAGTCTTAGAGGTAGGAAGACTTTATATCCCTGCGTTGATCAATATTTGATTGCAGCCTCTCCCGTGGTGAGTCAAGACCTCAGAAGAAGCAGTTGTTTGCAACCAAGTTACTGCCTGAACAGAGCAACTTCTGATCAGAGGAACAGTCCTTCATTCCCGAAGGTGGCTCTGAGTGGTGTACAGTAGCAGGGAGAGAAGTGAGGAAGAAGAGGAAGGAAGACAAGCCACAGTTCAAGATAAAATACTACAGATTACCATTGAAGTACCCTTCTCCATTCCACTTTCCTATACTCCCCCCACCACCTCCACCCCTCACCTTCCCACCTCTGCCCCTGCTGCCACCACCAACACACAGAGTCTTAACGTTGCACGCTTAAGAAGGAGTGGTTTTACAACCCCTAAAAACAGATCATTTGTGTGCCTTCCCTTTTCAGTCATTTAGAATCCCTAGATTTCCCCCGCTTTCTGATGGTATTAAAGTAACACACTAAACACAGTAAAATGAATACAAATGTCAAAACATTTTTTAAAGTTAAAATTTCAGACCACTCCATATTATATTAATAGATGATGCTAAATATAACTTTGAAATTTGCCCTGAATTTTAAATAAAAATAATGATTCTTTTTAAAAATATGACAAATAGAAAATATGATTCTTAATTATTATTCATAATAATTCTTTCCTATCACTTAAATACAAGCTACTTAAAACACAGCCATAGACTTTGAAGCATTTACATTTAATTCCAGAACTTACTCGAACATACAGTGTTGAATATTTTTTTTCAAGGAATTAATATTGATTACTTTCTTTTACACTGAGTACATACACTTTAAATTTCCTTATATACAGTTATATTTGCTCCCACATAGACAAATGTACCTGTTTTCTTATTTTATCCATACTGTAATTGACAGCAGAGAGCATTCAAGGAAATATAAAAACTGCCCTTAAGAGATGCTAATTCTTTAGGATTACGATGCACTACTGGCCTTTTCGGTATACGTCTTGGTGTTTTCTGTCAGAATCAGGAAATCTCCTAGGAAAAACTTTCTTCTGAAATCTGCCCTTACTACCTAATTCGATGTTTATTGTATAGCTCAAAACCTTGCATCACCATGAATCACATTTTTTAACTTCTAAAGCAATTAGAGTTGTGACTACTTTTGACAAGTCTGAAAATTTTGATGGTTGTGTTACAAAACCACCCTCTTGCAGTGACATTAATGAAAGCAGCGTGGCAAGGGAGAAAGAATGAGCATAGATGGTCAAAATTCAGGGAATTGAACTAAATGAGCAGAGTGACAGCTGCTGTTTTGAATCTTTGGATTAGGAGAAATGTCTTAAGAACTATGGTTTGACCCTTTAGGAAGGCCCTTCATGAATTTCAGGTTCTTTGCAGAAATTCTCAACAAGGCCACCACTCGCAAAGAATAAAGCTTCATGACTTCATATAATAAGAGTCTTCACATGTACCCCAAAACCTGAAATGCAATAAAATAAATAAATGGGAAAAAAAAAAAAGAGTCTTTATGGTGTCTAGCAGTGGTACCTTTAATGACATCAGAGCTAATATTTTTCCTGGTCCCTAGTTTCTTTCCTCCAGGCTCTCATTGGTGCTATTTCTTTCCCCACACACGTTTTGTTGACTCCACAAAACCTAATCCTAATCCATTAACTTTAACTAAAATGTCGTGTCCTGTAAAGAGCCTCTTTCATATCCCTTTCCTTCTCTGAATTTTCTAACCCTTTATCTTGAGTCTCTCACATCTTAGGTATTCATTAATTCAAAAATTATTTATCAAGTGCCAGCAAGAGTAAGATATGCAGTCTCTAAGGTGGCTCCTGAGACTGCTCCTCCTGTTTTCCATGCGCTTGTGTAATCATCTCCTTCTCTCAGTTGTGGGGTGTACTTTGTGACTTGCTTCTAATGGACAGAATAAGGCAAAGTAAGAGGTTTTCAGTTCTGGGATTAGATTACAAAATACAGAGTCTTTCATCTCTCTTGTTCTCCCTAACCCTTTGAGGAGAGCCAGCACCACGTGGGGAGCTGCCTTGTGGAGAAGCCCATGTGTCAAATAACTCAGTCCAATATGTGTGAGGAACTGAAACCCACCAATAAACACATAGGTAAGCTGCATCTAGATCCTCGACCTACAAAAATTGTGAGAATAAATATTTGTCATTTAAAGCTGTTAAATAATTTTGGGGGTAATTTGTTACATAACAACAGACAACTAAAACATAGAGCAAAGCACACTGCTAGGAAATGATCACATCACGTCTTCCCTAGAATGGTCACTTTTTATTTCCATGTATTTTGCTCCTTATTGGATCATAGGTCCCTTTGAAGACAAGGTTCTTTTAATTCTTTTAATAATTCCAGGAAATATGCATTATGCACATGAGGGTGTTCACAAAGTGCCCTCCTTCACCCAGCACAGCCAAGTGAAGCCAGCTCGATGTCTTTCCTTTCCATTTCCCCCTTTGGCCACTGTTTTTCCACCTCACCACCCCAAAAAAGTCTAATTTACCAGAAAGGGTCAAAGATTTTTGTAATGCTCCCTCAAGAAGAGCATAGCAGAGAGATCTGTGAGGCTAGAGGAGGAAGAAAAATCCTTAGCCAAAACTGTTAAAGAAGCTAAGAGGAGGGAGGAACCAAGAGAGAATGTAACTCAACAGCCGTGAGGAGAGGAGAGGTATCTTGAAGTGTTCACAACTGAGATTTCAGAAAGATTGTGCTTAAAAAGAACAAGGGGAGGCCGGGTGCCAGTAGCTCACGCCTGTAACCCCAGCACTTTGGGAGGCTGAGGCAGGTGGTGTGAGGTCAGGAGTTCAAGACCAGCCTGGCCTACAGGATGAAACCCCATCTCTACTAAAAATACAAAAATTCGCCAGGTGTCAAGGTAGACACCTGTAATCCCAGCTACTTGAGAGGCTGAGGTAGAGAATTATTTGAACCTGGGAGGTGCAGTGAGCCGAGATCATGCCACTGCACTCCAGCCTGGGTGACAGAGAGAGACTCCATCTCAAAAAAAAAGGAAAAAAAAAAAGAACAAGGAAAATTATATAATAATAACAGCAGTTGCCTGTTTAGACTGTGCTTCTTCCAACCTACAACCCAAACAATGGGCTTTGTTCAGCGGCATGCTCAGTCTTTCATCCATTCAAAAGATATTTTTTGAACACACTCTGCATTCATGGCGCCTGTAGTCTGGTGGAAGTGGCTGAGGACAGGTCAATAAAATATTAACTTATGATATAATTATATAAACTTATTCAATTCCTTGTTATCTCTTTTGGTAACCAACATATTGCTTTTTCTTAATAGAAGAACATTTGTTGGATAAATGAATGAATGACAACCTACACTCTCCATATTTTCGTAGCACCATTTATTCATTATTATATAAGAAGCCTTGTGCTATATGTATTAGATTACTAGGGCTACCATAACAAGATGCCATAAACTGGGTGGCTTAAACAACAGATACTTATTTTTATGAAGCTCTAGAAGCTGGAAGTTTGACATCAAGGTGTCAGTTAGCAGGGCTGGTTTCTTCTGAGGCCTCTCTTCTTCCCTGGATTGTAGATGGCTGCATTCTCTCTGTGTTTTCACATAGCTTCATTCTCTACAAATACATGTCCTATTTTTCATCTTTTATAAATTCACTAGTTATTTTGGATTAGGGCCCATTTTAATGACCACATTTTAATTTAATCCTGTCTTTAAAGATCTTATCTACAAATGCTGTCAGATTCTGAGGTACTAGGAGTGAGAACTTCAGCATATGAACTTGAGAGATATACAACTCAGCCCATAACACTATATAAGATGTAGTCATTTATCTCAGTCATTAGAGAGTAATGGTTCAACCTAGACCATACGATCAGATAGTCTCAATTTGAGTACTGTGTGATCTAGGGCGTGATTGTTAAACTCTTTGTTCCTTTTGTTTTCTCATCTGTAAAATGGTATAATAATAGTTTTTCAGAAGATTAAAAAATTAATTCACCAGAAGTTGTTTAAAACTCACTGACCCAATAAGAATTCAATAAGAGTTAGTTTCTTGTTATCTTATTCTACCAATGGGGAATTGAGACATTAACAGTAAAATGGCATGACCAAATGTAGAAACAATTATCCAGTGACACAAGAAGAAGAAAGCTCAAGTGTCCTATTACTAAGAGCAATGCTCTTTCTTTTTACTATAGCACATTCTTCCTGATCTTCTGGTAGGAGAAAAATTTACTTCTGTATATCTCCTATGTGAGGCTGGTTTATCACGACTTTGAGGGTTGGATTTTACTTTTCATCTTATCAAAATTAATGTAAGAGACATGTCTGCAATAATTTACTCTCTCTAGTAAAGTACTAAATCCATCAGAATCTATTCTTGTCTTCCTGCCTTCTTTTCTTTCTTCTTTGGTACATTTATTGAGGACCAGTTGAGTGACAGGACACAGGCTTGGTTCTGCGGATACAGGCAAGGCATGTTCTAATCACAAAGGGACAAACAAAGACAACCTTGTGGTACATGGCAATGAAAATGATCACCAAACCACGACAGGACAAGAAGAGATAATGCTGAGTCATGCTAGGGATGTAGAGATGTTACCAATAGGGCCACAGTATGATGTTCGTGTGCCTTATGCACTTTTGCCTCTGTAATGCCCTTTGCTTTATTTACATGTTATTTATTACATGTTAAATATTGCATATGATTTATAATCATAACTTATGACTGCATTTGTAGAAAGATGAATGCATTGTTATATATTAAAACATTTCTTTGACCTAAAAGTTCACATTTTTCTTCTGATTTTAAAAGAAATTAAAACATTTTCATAGGCCCCTAGAAGTATCGAGAGCCCTCAGCACTGTGACTACTGCTGTTAAGTTCATCCTGGTTAACTAAAGAAATTACTCAACTTGAATTTTGAAGCATGAGTAGCTGTCTAGAGTAGCAGTTCTCAAACTCTACAGAACATGCAAACCATCTGAAGATCTTTTTATACCATAGAATCAGTTTCAGTACGTCGAGGCTAGAGTCCAAAGAGTTGTATACTAAAAGTTCTCAGGTGATGTTACTCTGTAGGGACCACACTTTAAAAGCAAAGATTTAGAGCTTTGTTTTCTACTATGTAGCCACCAGCCACGTGATGCTATTTTACATTTTAATCTAAGTTAATTAAAATTAAGTAAAATTAGAAGTTCAGTTCTAATTTTGCTCTAAACTGCATTTCAAGTACTCAATAGAACACAAGAGGTCATTGGCTACCTTAATAGTGCATTTATAGGGCATTTCTATAATTGCAGAAAGATCCATTGAACAGAATTGTTCTACAGGAAACACAGGGGGAAGGAAATGATATTCTAGATATAGAAAAGCAGGCAGAGGCCAGGCACGACGGGCCCCATAATTGAAGGCTATCAAAGCCAAGTATAAGAAATCATCGACATGCACCAAACACACGCAGGGCATCCATGCTACCGAGTGCTCGTGCTCTAGGCTTTTATCGAAAGCTGGGACCTAACGATGCAGAAATCTCAGTTGACAACTCCTGGGAAGCATATTGAACAACAAAACTAATCCTCAAAGTTTGCTAGGGCTTCAGGTCAGGTTGAACATGTTCCCGTGCTGCTAATTGTCTTTGTACTAACCATTCCACAATAAGGTGTTAATCTTTTTCCCCATATGGCTCATTAAATCCAACAAAAATAATGAAACCCAAAAGCTTTGTGCTTTGCATAACGTCAAGTGAATCTGATCACTTTACAGTCCATAAGCTTTAAAGATTTTGAGTCAGGGTTGGTCCTGCTGAGGGAAAAATAAAAATAAAAACTCCAAAGGAGTGTCATAGCACACTTTGGCTGCAGGACATGTGTGAATACAAAGAACACTCTCTCTTCTTTCAGCTTAAAGTGCATCTGGCTGGGAACTTCTGCTGCAGCCTCTCCAATTTATCACTAAAATACCTATGAAGAAACAGAACAAGATAAAAATTCACACCTCCCCAAAATGAAGACTGGTAGAAAACCTATTACTTAAGTCTGGAAATTCCAATTACTACCCAGATCTAGGTGCTGG